>NC_047105.1:130059585-130213109 GCF_902500255.1 Thalassophryne amazonica
TGTACGTTATGTTAAAATAGCGGTATTAATTTGGCGACCTTGTTTAACTCGCGAATTCGCATAATAAAAACTACACTACGTAGTGTAGAGTCAGTGGCTCTACCGCAAAGCAAGTTTAAAGCAGTGGTTCAAAGAAGAACGAAACTGTTAGTGTCGGACGCAGCTCGGAGAACCGACCAGCGTTTGAAGGACCCAGTATGAAATAAGCAGAGCACGGTACAAAGGCTAACTGAATTTAATACATAACAGTGAAAATGTAATAACAAAGGTGCGGTCTGGCGTGGTGCGCTCCCAGCAGCGCTAACGGTCCGGAGCCAGAAGCTGTTTCGGACCCAAGGACCCCGCCGACACCCCCCAGGTGGCCGCAACAACCGAGTCTGTGAAAGAAGGAACCATTATGTGAGTCCACACTCTACACACAGAACACTTAAAGGTGTACAAACAGCAAACACTTCCTGGCTTGATTACTGATCAGCTTCCCAACCTGCAGGCATGGAACATCCCGTTCACAAAACTCCACCGCAGTGGAAGCCGATACATGACTAACAAACAGCTCAATACAATAAGGTGTGAGGGACACCACATTTACTGACTGTATAACTGTTAGTCACAAAATCCAACGTACCTCAGGAAGTGTGCTGACGAGCGTGAGACCTCACCCCCCTCCTCTTTCACAGACCGTGCATCAAACCTGGACATTCTCAGCGTCCGCTGCTGATGAGATGGCTCCCAAGACGACGATCTCACCCGTCTGGTCACAAGGTCGAGTCTCTGGCCAATACACACTGTGCACTCCAGTCTTAAATGCCAACATGCTCCAATCCATCCAGATGCACCTCAGCTGTGAGTCCTGACGAGTCGCAGGTGATCAGGGTGAGGTCCTGACAGCCTCAGCAACACAGCCACTCAGTCCCAAATGCACGCCACCTGGGAGGGAAAACAAACAGACAAACAAACCGGCAGCCAGGCCCCCCCAGCCATATAACAGCAACCCGAGTTTGAAGCAAGGATCGGAGCTTTGATGTTAGACTGACATCACTACTACTTAGTAAGGTTCTACGGAGCTATAGAGCTAAATCCAGGCCAAAAGTTTTGTAATCTGAAAATAAAAAAAGATTGAAAAAATAAATTTTGAAATTGAAAATTCAACGTTCTTGAATTTTAAGAACAATTTAAAAAGTATTATTAAAATAAAAATAAGTGTAAGATATATTTTTCAGTTTAAACATTTTTGATTCAGCTCTGTAATTATTTTGTTCAAATAATTTATTTTCATTCATATTTCTTTTTTCACCTTCAGATCTTTTTTTTTCCACTTTCACATCTTATTTTTTCAGTTTCAAACTTTTGGCCCCATTCTGGGGTGGGAGGGCGTGGCTTTGATTAATCAGTCCTCACATGATGTTGCTTTCAGGAAACGTGGGTATGTTGATAGATAATAAAATGACTGCTCCCCATCTCCGTCGTGCATTACTAAGCAGCTGGCGCGGTGAAAGAAAATAGAGAATGAAAGTTTATTTCGAGGCTTTTAAACCCTTGAGATAAAGCTGTTTATTGTGATCGATGTGTAGCAGTTGGTTCAGTGGATCTGTGTGTTGTACGGATAGTGAATTTAACAACGATGTAACAAAGTTGCAGGTGTTGTGCCAGATTCAGCACCCCTGCCGTGAAATGCACCCCCTTCGCGGGAACACGCATTTGAACCTCGTTGCCTTTAAACTCACATTTAACAGCACAGATACAGTTTGCGCAGACAAAAATGTACACAAATCAATATGATCTTTATCTCACGTTGTCTCCAAATATGTGGAAGTCAGGGCCGTATATAGGAATGTGAAAGGGGGGTTCAAATCCTTGAGTTGGGGGGTCCAGTGGGCCGCAGGGCCCCCGGTGGGGTCGAGAGGCAACGCCCTCGTGGGGGGCTCAAGGGGCGAAGCCCCCCCGAAGCAGAAGCTTTTTGAGGATTTCGAGGGGTAAAAAGCTACATAAATTTCATTTGAAACCCAAAATGTATCATTTTAGGAAATACATTTTTATATACAAATAGTCCTTGCTTGGGATTGGATCAGTTGCCATAAGAACCACCCAGGAAGAACCAAGATAACATTAATGCAAACTTTATACCTGCCTGTCGCAACCGACAGGCGTGAAAAAAACTCACGCATGCGCACGAAGGTTCAAGCTTGGCTGATGCAAGCGCACATGATTCAAATCCATATAGTTTTTGCAAAAATAAAAGGTCGGATAGTTTTCTAACAGACCTCGTATTTAGCGGTATTAATATTAACATTTACATTATGAATATGTATGTACACTCAACAAAAATATAAATGCAACACTTTTGGTTTTGCTCCCATTTTGTATGAGATGAACTCAAAGATCTAAAACTTTTTCCACACACACAATATCACCATTTTCCCTCAAATATTGTTCACAAACCAGTCTAAATCTGCGATAGTGAGCACTTCTCCTTTGCTGAGATAATCCATCCCACCTCACAGGTGTGCCATACCAAGATGCTGATTAGACACCATGATTAGTGCACAGGTGTGCCTTAGACTGCCCACAATAAAAGGCCACTCTGAAAGGTGCAGTTTTATCACACAGCACAATGCCACAGATGTCACAAGATTTGAGGGAGCATGCAGTTGGCATGCTGACAGCAGGAATGTCAACCAGAGCTGTTGCTCGTGTATTGAATGTTCATTTCTCTACCATAAGCCGTCTCCAAAGGCGTTTCAGAGAATTTGGCAGTACATCCAACCAGCCTCACAACTGCAGACCACGTGTAACCACACCAGCCCAGGACCTCCACATCCAGCATGTTCACCTCCAAGATCGTCTGAGACCAGCCACTCGGACAGCTGCTGGAACAATCGGTTTGCATAACCAAAGAATTTCTGCACAAACTGTCAGAAACCGTCTCAGGGAAGCTCATCTGCATGCTTGTCGTCCTCATCGGGGTCTCGACCTGACTCCAGTTTGTCGTCGTAACCGACTTGAGTGGGCAAATGCTCACATTTGCTGGCGTTTGGCACGTTGGAGAGGTGTTCTCTTCACAGATGAATCCCGGTTCACACTGTCCAGGGCAGATGGCAGACAGCGTGTGTGGCGTCGTGTGGGTGAGCGGTTTTCTGATGTCAATGTTGTGGATCGAGTGGCCCATGGTGGGGGTGGGGTTATGGTCATGGGCAGGCGTCTGTTATGGACAAAGAACACAGGTGCATTTTATTGATGGCATTTTGAATGCACAGAGATACCGTGACGAGATCCTGAGGCCCATTGTTGTGCCACATCCAAGAACATCACCTCATGTTGCAGCAGGATAATGCACGGCCCCATGTTGCAAGGATCTGTACACAATTCTTGGAAGCTGAAAATGTCCCAGTTCTTGCATGGCCGGCATACTCACCGGACATGTCACCCATTGAGCATGTTTGGGATGCTCTGGACCGGCGTATACGACAGCGTGTACCAGTTCCTGCCAATATCCAGCAACTTTGCACAGCCATTGAAGAGGAGTGGACCAACATTCCACAGGCCACAATTGACAACCTGATCAACTCTATGTGAAGGAGATGTGTTGCACTGCATGAGGCAAATGTGGTCACACCAGATACTGACTGGTATCCCCCCCCAATAAAACAAAACTGCACCTTTCAGAGTGGCCTTTTATTGTGGGCAGTCTAAGGCACACCTGTGCACTAATCATGGTGTCTAATCAGCATCTTGATATGGCACACCTGTGAGGTGGGATGGATTATCTCAGCAAAGGAGAAGTGCTCACTATCACAGATTTAGACTGGTTTGTGAACAATATTTGAGGGAAATGGTGATATTGTGTATGTGGAAAAAGTTTTAGATCTTTGAGTTCATCTCATACAAAATGGGAGCAAAACCAAAAGTGTTGCATTTATATTTTTGTTGAGTGTATATGTACGTTATGTATTAAAATAGCGGTATTTAATTTGGTGAGGATAGGGACCAGGGAGCAAAAATTCTCAACCCCCATGGGAAAAGTTTATCTAGCAGTTTCCCCTTTCATCACTTAAGGGATTACTCTGGCAGAGGAAATTGAAACTTGAGGGTGTGTGATAATAGCTGTGTAACACTTAGTGCTTGTTGCTTATTATCAATGAAAAGAAAATACATAACGTTGATATCCAGATCAGAAAAAAATCAGCAGAATTCTCGGGGGGAACCCCCTCTATATACGGGCAATGGAGTGAACAGAATATGTTCATATTTACGAGCACTAATTGCCTGCTTTTGTTAGCTCATTAGGAACAAAGCATCTCTATTTTCATGTTTATTTTATGACATTTCATTACACGGTGTTTGTTTTAGTGTTTATTTGTTAAAATTATTTTAATTTTATTCATTGACGTTATAAATGAATATGCAGCTTGAATCACTGTGGAACGTTTGAGGACCCTGTTGAAATTAGCATCCATTCCTATTGTCTGTATATGTATTATGTCTGTATATAATATATCAATTTATTCAGAGTATCCTAATCATCAGATTATTATTATAAAAATGTAGACAAAACAGTGGTTATCATTCCATGTAATTGAATTTCCAAATGCAACACAAAAGTGAAAAGAACGTGTACTTTTGGAAGTGTGTGAAATATATTTTCTGTCTAACTAGTTACTTATGGAAATAGATTTATTGGCGGGGAAGGGGAGAGCAGTGGCGGTTCCTCAATTAATTACTCCCCAGGCGAGACCCCCTTCGAGCCCAACCCCCCCCCCCCCAAAAACCCACAACATTTTGCACAAACAGCCATTTTTTATTATTATTTTAATATTATTATTACATTATATTATGCTTTATTAATCTGTCTTTCAGGGAGCAACAATTGAGCTGGCATACAGATAACACTAAACTGTCAAAATATGTTGACATTTACCCAACATTTATTAATGTGCTTATTTGTCTCAATATTTAGCAAAATATGTAACTTGATATTTGTAAATATTCAGCTAAATGTGTAAATACTTTGCATTAAGTAATCTGAAAAAGGTTTAGGTTTGACAGAAATGTGACACACTAGTGTTTTCCTTTTTTTCCCTAGTTTTTGGTCTTCATCTGTGGGTCAAAAAAAATTTAAACTGAAATGTTACCAGCATTCCCATGTCAATGAAATCAAATGTGATTCTTTTTCTCTAATTAAATAAACTAGTTAATTATGAAGATAAGCCTCATTTTAAATGTCATTATTTTTGTTATTAGTATTATCATTATTATTACTATTTTGTCAGTCTTTGGCCTCCTCTGTCAAATTGACCATGGATTTTAGCATCCCTAGAGTATACAGTGGGGAAAATAAGTATTTGAACACCCTGCGATTTTGCAACTTCCCCCACTTAGAAATCATGGAGGGGTCTGAAATTTTCATCTTAGGTGCATGTCCACTGTGAGAGACATAATCAAAAAAAAAATCCAGAGATCACAATGTATGATTTTTTAATTATTTATTTGTATGTTACTGCTGCAAAGAAGTATTTGATCACCTACCAACCAGCAAGAATTCTGGCTCACACAGACCTGTTAATTTTTCTTTAAGAAGCCCTTTTATTCTGCACTCTTTACCTGTATTAATTGCACCTGTTTGAACTTGTTACCTGTATAAAAGACACCTGTGTGAACGCTGTGGTTTTCTGAACAATGTTTGGTCACTTGCAGAAAAAGTTTATCTGGAGCAATAGAAACTTACTTTGTAGCCTCTCAGGAGGTCAAAGGTCTGCAGCTCCATCCCCCCCCCCCCCCCGATCATTTTTATTGTCAAAATCACTGAAATCCTCTATTTTCTGTTGAAATACAACAGAGACAAAAGATGAGACAGTGACGAGCCGAGCCTCAGATTGTGCAACCCCTCACAAAGTGGACTGAGCATGTGCATGTTGCCATTTCTGCATATGTTTCCAATATCATGTTTGAAGACACTTATATTTGTCTTAATTTCCATAGAGTTCTGTAATGTATTTTACATATGTGTGTGTCATATTTATGTATTGCTGATCTGATATAAATCCACAAGGAAAAAGATTTGAGGCAGCCAGGATTTTCTTTAAAAAAAAAAAAAGACCTGAAAGTTCAGCTCCATTTTGGCAGAAGGTACATCTGAGATGAAGCCTAGATTTGATGATTTGGTGAAAGAAAATCCTCCTCTCTATCTCTTCACCATGAAGCTGTATAACTGGAGACACAAAATGCAAAACATGCACTGTGCACAATTTCTCCAATCACAGCCACAGAAGCCTGTACAGTAACTTCTGGGTTGTCTTGATGGCTTTCCTCACTCTTCTCCTTCATGCACAGTCAGTTTTTCAGAACTGTCTGCTTCATACAGATTTACCATAGAGTACCATACTGTTTGTATTTCTTAATAATCGATGTAAATATAGTCAAAAACATATTCAGTGACTTTGAAATGTTCTTGTGTCCATCCCCTGACTTGTCTGAAAATAAATAGGCAATAAAACCAATTATTTACAGGTATTAAACCAAAGTGTCCCATCATCTTGGTTTTTATATTTTTAATCAATTTATATCAACTTGTAGAGATTTGCTTTCAGTTTTAGTTTAAGGAAAATAATTTTAGAAATGTTATTTTTTGGTATTTTTTGTATTAGAAATGGCATAAACAAATTAAAATATGTGAAATACCAAGTGTTCCAATACTTTTGGAGGGCAGCTCTTCTGTGACGTTCATGTCATCGTCAGAGCCTCAAAAAAAATCAGTAACTGATTGGTGTCAAAAGAATCTGTGCTTTAAATTCACCTCCGTCCCCCAGTTGTGTTTTTAATTTCAGATGATGTGTCTTCAGTCCTCTGTGCCACAGTGTTAGGAGACAAACAAACATCAGAAATTTGTTGCTTCTTCTCAGGGCAAATGTTCTCCACCGATGGTGTGGAACAGTTTTTGTTAAACTGGCCTCTGCTAATGGTTTGTCATGTTTAGTAATGAAGTTGGTCACTTCCCAGCCTGATTTGGTGATGTTTTCATCATACGTCCACTCGAGGTAAGCGGATTTTCAGTGTAGAGAAGAAAGGAAGCAGTTTTCACGCAGGTTGAGGCAATGTAACGGTACTTAACATGACTGGATACCACACCCACAAAATGGGGTTGGAACATGTCCTGCCTGTTAAGCAATTTCTCATATACTCACTCCACTGAAAGCCATCAAAAGCCGCCTGGATTTTACAAATGGTTATCAACACGGAGGTGTTTTTCCCTGTGCCACCGCACCGCGCCGGCTGCGTCTCGATCTCCGGATAAAATGCTGAAACCGACTTCTTCTGAAACTTCTCTGTTCTCTCACGACGTCCTGGATCAATAGAGCCTGAAATGTGGAGGTTTTCAGCTTGAAACAGGCTGACGACGGCGGCTGAGAGCGCTGAGCGACGTCTCGCACCGTGAAAAGTCCTTAAAGCGACAGAATCACCTCAAAATCTCTCATCAGCCGTTAAAATTTTCACTGAAAACCAGCTTAATTTTTCTAACCATGTCCACTTCGATGTGTCTCACAGGTTTAGAAAAAATTTTGATCAAACAACGCGCCAGTCTCTCAGCAACTTCTCAGACAAAGGAATTCCGACGAGGGGCTGGACGACTCCTCCCACAAGGAGTGCTCACAGGCGAATGACGTCACCGACAGGCGTGGAAAAACTCACGCATGCGCACGAGGGTTCAAGCATGTCTGACGTAAAAACATATGAATGAAATCCATATAGTTTTTGAAAAAAAAGGACCCTTACTTTATTGACAGCCCTTGTACGTCTGCTCAGTTGAAGAACGCCGTAAGAAATCGTAATTCTAGACCTCCCGGAAGTTGACCGCGAAAAAAAAAAATCGATTTGCGCATGCGCGTGGTAAAATGAGACCGGCACAAACTCAGGCCACGACACCGGTAGCGGTACTCTGTGCTATTCTTCTCTGTTGGTTGTGTGGTGTGCAATACCTGTTTCAATAGTAGTCGCTTGATTGTTTGTGTGAGTTGTTTGTATGGCTTCTTCCTCGGGAGGTGGAGGGAGGGAAAGTCAAGTGTTTGAGAGGGAGAAGTCAATTAAACTGGCTGGAAAGCGTGATAGGGCTGATGTATCGCTTGACAAAGAAGGTGCTAGGTCTATTAAGATGGCAAAGCCCAGTGAGGAATATAAAGTGATTTATAAGCTTAAAGATCAAACCGGCGGTGGGTTTAGAACTGTTAACCCACTAAAGGTTGTTGAGTCGCTTAGGAGTGTTGGTGAGGGCCTTGACGCCCGTGTTTTACCAAGCGGAGTGCTTTTAGTGTTCTGTAAAAACAGGGACCAAGTGAATAGAGCGAAGAAAGTCATGAAAATTGTGGGTAAGAAAGTAGAAGCTTTAGCTGTAGAAAATACTGAACTTGTAAGAGGTGTTATTTATGACGTGTGTGCTGAAATGTCTGAGAGTGAAATCAAAGAAAACATTAAGGGAGGTATTGTGCGCGATGTAAAGCGGTTTAAAGCCCGTGACGGTGGAAACCCCAATGCCCCAGTTTCGATTACATTTGTTGGGAAAAATTTGCCAGAAAGAGTGTTTGTGGGCTGTTTGTCTTTCCAAGTGAAGAGTTACCAAAGACCCCCTTTGCGATGCTTTAAATGTCAGCGTTATGGCCATATGGCTGGCTCCTGTAATGGGGGCAGGCGATGTGCAAAATGTGGAGGTGACCATGACATTGTCTCCTGTTCAGTGTCGGCTCCTAGGTGTTGCAATTGTGGAGGCAGTCATGTGGCATCTTCAAGAGAGTGTACTCAGTTTGTAAAAGCCAAACAAGTGCAAGAAATAAAGCAACAGCAACAACTATCTTACGCTGAGGCCCTTAAAAAAGTGGAAAAAGATTCTCCTGTCCCAAGCAATATGAAACATTACCTGAAGGTGCCGATAGAGGGCAGTAGTTCACCAGCTAACAGTTCTAGTCAAGAGATGATTGTTGTTAACAAAGAGGCTTTTCTCGTTTTTATTGTTGATGTTCTTTATGGTACCCGTGGCAAGCAATCAAGGTCTGACATAAAGTTTGTATCGGAAGCTGCAGCAAGATTCTTGGGGATTAAGGATTATGCTCCCCAGGATCTACATGCCTTTATGAGGACAAGACAGGAGCCTTTGAGTCATCCACTCTTAGGGGAGGAGGATGAGGAGGACGAGGAAGAAGGGTTTGACATAGGGGAATGTGATTTTGAAGGCAATATAGATGATGTTTAGTTTTATTTTTATGGTCTGTATCCTGCAGTGGAATGCTAGAAGTCTGATTGCAAACGGTCAAGAGTTTAAAAAGTTCATTAAAGATCTTAGTGCTAAACCAGACCTCTTGTGTATGCAGGAAACATGGCTGAAACCGTGTCTTGACTTCTCTATTCCGGGATATGAGTGTCTACGCGAGGACAGGGTTGATCGGCAGGGAGGTGGATGTGCTACATTTATTAAAACGGGGTTACAATACAAATGGTGTGAATGTGAAGTGTCGCTTGAATGTGTGATTGTTGAGGTGTGGACTACTGAGGGTAAAATTCATGTAGTTAATTGTTATAACCCATGTAAACCCCTTGTCCTTGCCGAGCTTGAGGAGGTGTTAAGTAAAATAGGTGCTCCTGCCCTTTGGGTTGGTGATTTCAATGCTCGTGACCCTCTGTGGGGAAGTCACGACAGGGATTTTAACGGTACAGTAATAGAGGAATTTTTAGATCATGGAAACCTGGTAGTGTTGAATGACAACAGTCCTACATGTATTGATATAAATACAGGTAAGACTTCTTGCTTAGATTTAACCTTTGCTACTCCAGCTTTAGCTAGGATAGCAGAGTGGAAGGTGTTAGAAGAAGATACACATGGTAGTGATCACTTTCCGGTTTTAAGTACATTTGATAAGTCTTTAGTAGTGAACCCGTTTGACAGAGTGGCTCGGTTTGATTTTTCTCGAGCTGACTGGGGAAAGTTTAGAGAAGATACAGTTAAAGGGTTGGATTTTGTTAATAGTAACGGGTCAATAGAGGAAATGTGTGAGTCTTTAACAACGATTGTGAGGGTTGCATCTGAGGCTATTCCTTGTACAAGAAGTCCTCGTAATCGAGTTATTGTGCCTTGGTGGAACAAAGCTTGTGACGAGGTGGTTAAAAATAGGAAGCAGGCATTTAAGAATTTAAGGAAGAATCCTACTCCGGAAAATGTTGTTGAGTTTAAGAGGTGTAGGGCTCTGGATCGGAAGACAATAAAAGTGGAAAAAAAGAAATGCTGGAGGGCATTTTGTAATACAATAAACTCTAATACCCCAGTGAAGCAGGTTTGGGCTAGAATCCATAAGATGTCAGGTAAGGTAAACAATTCTTCAATTCCAGTTTTAAAAGATGGATGTAGAGAAGCTATTTGTAGTAAGGATAAGGCTGGAATGTGTGTTAAAGCATTCCAAGAAGTTCATAATTCAGAATTATTAAGTGAAGAAAGCTTGAGATTGAGAGAAGAGTTTTTGTGTGTAGAATGTTGGAAATTGAAAGGTAGTGTAGATACAAATGACTGTGCTTTTAATTTGTATTTTTCCCTTGAAGAACTAAAAGCGGCAGCACAAGCTGGTGCAGACACGTCACCAGGACAAGATAGAATTAGTTATAAACTGTTGCAACATCTTGACGATGAAGTCTTAATGGAGATTCTAGCCCTCTTTAATTATATCTGAGATGCTGGAACTTTGCCAAAAGCTTGGAAACAAGCTATTGTGCTCCCAATTTTGAAGCCAGGAAAGGACCCTTCCTCTCCATTGTCATACAGACCCATAGCACTTACTGCGGTGTTGTGTAAGGTGATGGAGAGATTGGTCACAAACAGACTTGTTTATTATTTAGAAGTTGGGGGTTTCTTTGTTGATTATCAAAATGGCTTTAGAATTGGAAGAAATACTATGGACTCAGTTGCAGTATTAGACCAAGATATAAGACGAGCTATAATCAATAAGGAAGCAGTAGTTGCAGTGTTTCTTGATATTGAGAAAGCTTATGATAGTATGTGGAGAGAGGGATTGTTGATTAAATTACATAATTCAGGCATTTGTGGTAGGATGTTCATATGGATCAAAGATTTCTTAAGTGACAGAACTATACAAGTAAGAGTTGAAGGGGAATTTTCTGAAATAGTAAGTATTTTTAATGGTACTCCGCAAGGATCAGTTATTAGTCCAGTTTTATTCAATGTGATGATTAATGACATTTTTTTCTGATATCAAAGTAGGATTTGGGAGGTCTTTGTTTGCTGATGATGGCGCCATCTGGAGGAGGGGTAGAAACATTGCGTTTTTAATGAAACAAACTCAAATCGCCTTAAACCAAATAGTGCGGCGGGCAAATAAATGGGGCTTTAAGATTTCTATATCAAAAAGTAGTTATATGATTTTTGGACTTAAAAAGAAAATCCCAGACATAATCCTTATCATGTATGGCTGTCATTTAGAGAGGGTGAAAGTTTTTAAATTTTTAGGTATGTGGATGGATGAAAAACTAACGTGGTGTACACATATAGAAAAAACTGTTGTGAAATGTGAAAAGATTAATAATGTACTTCGTAGTCTGGCTGGTAGTGATTGGGGGGCAGAAAGGTCAACGTTGCACATGATTTATAGAGCAATGATAAGGTCATCACTGGATTATGGTTGTTTTGTTTTTGGTGCTGCGGTTAAATCCAGACTTCTCAAGCTTGATAGGATCCAAGCAAAAGCCCTAAGAATCTGTAGCGGTGCCTTCAGAACTACTCCTATCCCAGCACTGTTAGTCGAAATGGGAGAGACCCCTTTGAGTATTAGGAGAGAGAAGTTGGGTCTTCAGTACTGGGCCAGGCTGTCAGGACTTGCGCATAACTCATCCGCGAAGTGTTTATTGGAAGAGAGTTATGAATTTACTAAAAAGAAGGATAAATCTAATTTCCTTTTTGATGTCCGGCAGGTCGCTAAAAGGGCTGTCAAGGGAAATAAGGTGATAGGGCCAGTGTGGTCTCCTATTCCTTTTTGGGTTTTGCCTGTACCAGATGTTGAGTTGGACCTTCTGGGGCTGAATAAGACTGTAGCCAGCAATTTAGTAAATCGATTTATATCTCAGAATACAGTTAGTATGTGCCACATTTTTACAGATGGGTCTAGGGATCCAAGCTCTGGTAGGGCAGGCTTTGGGGTTTATGTTATGAATAATCAGATAAGGCAGAGTACCCGTGTTACTAATTGCTCTTATGTATGTTCGACGGAACTGTCGGCCATATGGTGGGCGTTAGAGTGGGTACAAAGTAACAGACCTTCTGAGTGTCATATTTATTCTGATTCTGCAGCTGCATTGTAAGCTTTGATGGGCGGAGCCTCGGGAGGAGCTCGTCCTGACCTCGTGCTAGAGATTCTGTCTTGCCTCCATCGCGTTGAGTCAGCTGGCTGTTGTGTAACCTTCACTTGGATTCCTGGGCACTCTGGCATTTTAGGTAATGAGATCGCAGATTCATTGGCCAAAGAGTCCCTTCTCAAAAATAAAGTTGATGCTAATATCCCTTTGGGAAAGGTTGATTGTTGTAGTATTTTTAAAGAGTTGAGTGATCAGAAGTGGCAAAAGCAGTGGGAGAGTGAGTCGGTAGGGCGGCACTATTTTATGTGTCAGCCTTCGATTAAAAATAAGAGACTCCTCTCCTCATCCTGTCGTAAGGATCAAGTCAAATTGATTAGATTGAGACTGGGGCATTGTGGGTTGGCAGCATATTTAAAAGTGATTGGAAAACATCCAGATGGGTTGTGTCAGTGTGGTCAGTTGGAAAGTGTTCATCATGTTTTAATGTGCTGTCCTATGTATTCTAGTGATAGGCGGAAATTGTTTAAAGATTTGTCAGACTGTGGATTGACTGAGTTTTCTTTTAGGTCAATTTTTTCTGAGGGCAGTTACTCGCATTTAGTGGACAAAGCTGTGATTAAGTTCCTCCATTCCACCAAGCTCTATTTGAGTCTAACATGAGATAAAGTATTTAACTATTACCTGTGGGGGGCAGCATTATGTTACGCCAGCGTATAGCCTGCCAGAATCTATTAGAAGAAGAAGAAGAAGAAGAAGAAGAAGTTAGCTGAAGACGCTGGAAACGCTTCTCTGAACAGATCAAACTGCACTCTCTGATCCTCGAATATGTTTTTGAAGAGTTCCAGAAGCACAAAGGTCGACAGTAAACCGGAAGAAGAAGAAAAGGTGACGTTAACGCGAAAAGGTGGAAGAGCTGAGAAGGTTGTTGAAACAGCGGCTAACTGCTGCTAATGTCGAGATATTTGAGTTGGTAGAAACAGATCGCAGAGCAGCAAGAAGAAACAAGTGAATTTAAAGAAGCTGCTTTCAAGCCTGAAGTTCGCTGATCCAGAGCAGGTTTGTCCACTAAACTTTTGTTATTCAGGTCACTGTTTAAACAATGGAAACGTGGCGCTGCACCAGGTTGTTACATTTTCAGCACCATCATGCCGATTTTCAAGTTTAGGGTGTTTAGAGCCATACTAAAATACGAAATTTGGGTAAAATGTAACGAAATGGAGCATATTGAACCAGACTGACTCCAAATAATTACTTTTATTTAATTCTTTAGCTTTTGTTTTTGTGAGATGAGCTTAGTTCATGTAGTAGGGGCAGGTGCGCCATCTGGCGTTCAAGAGATGAAACTTCAGTCATTTCGCTACGTTTAACCCCCGTTTCGTTATCAGTCCCATTTCGCTTAAAAATAATAAGATAAAAGTAATTAATTGAATCATATTTAATCATATTTGTTGTCAGTCTGGGCCAGTCTGCTCCTTTTTGTTACTTTTTACCCACATTTCGTGATTATTCGGCTCCATTTTGTATTTTAGTATAGTCGGGGTGTTCACTGTGTTTTCTCAGATAATTTTGCTTAAATTGTTTGAAATTCATCATTTTTCAGCCATGCGGAGTGATTTTTCTTGCCTCCTCCATTGATTTCCCATGTAAACTCATAAAGCAGCCATCAGTTTAGAAAAAAAAAACACCATTCATAGACCCAAAAAAGAACATTCACGGACCAAAAAAAATTACTATTCATAGAAAAGGACCATTCATCAACATGTAAAGAATGATTAATTATTGATTAAAACAGCACTGTCACAGGTGATGATTGTGGACTGGTTTATGGCAGGTGATGTAGGGATGTTCTGGGTCAGTTCATCTCAAATCACCCAAAAAAAATGGCGTTTTTAAACCTCACCCCCTCCAATTTTTATGAAATGTGGTATATAGGTAACTCATAGCCAGAAAAGCCAGACTTTCAAATTTTTACGTGATTGGACCAGTAGTTTTCGAGATATCACAATTTCATTTTTTTACTTTTTCACGAAAAGGGTGCGGCTGCCAAATTTCAATTTGCTGTAACTCAGCAACCACTGGTCCGTTTAAAAAAAAAAAAAAAAAAAAAAGACATTTCTGTAATGGGGAGAACCTAAGGAATCTAAACCTGGCATTGTGTTGTGCATTTGGTTACTTTTTAGTTGGATGACCTTTTGATCTATATTTTGACCCTGAAATTGACACTGAGGGACACGCTCGACTACTTCGGCCTCCGTATGAAAAATGTAGCCCTATATGTCAACTACAACATATAAAAAAAATTGGAGGGATTTTGTTTTTTATTTTCATGCAATACCTTGTGGATGTTTACATACCCATTCCTTCAGAGATCCATTCAGTGTCCATTCTGTATACTTCAGTACATTTATATACATAGTGTCTCAAGTTGATGTATTCCACAAAATATTGTCAATCACAAACCAGTTAGCAGCCAAATGGCAAAAAGTAATCAGAAAACTAAACTGTAGTGTAAACATTGATTAGAATATGGGCTTGTTTAGAACTGTTAAAATTGCAAGGTGGTACCACAGCTGAATGACATACATATTGGGTCTGTATTCATATCTTCTGCACTCTGTATACACAGAATCTATCCCAGTTTGCTCAAGTATGAAAAAGGAAACCCCTCCATTTTTTTTTTATATGTTGTAGTTGACATATAGGGCTACATTTTTCGTACTGGGGCCGAAGAGGTCGGGCGTGTCCCTCAGTGTCAATTTCAGGGTCAAAATATAGGTCAAAAGGTCATCCAAATCAAAAGTACCCAAATGCACAAAACAATGCCACTTTTAGATTCCTCATGGTCTTCCTATTACAGAAATGTCTTTTTAAAATCGGACCAGTGGTTGCTGAGTTACAGTAATTTGAAATTTGGTGGCCACACCCTTTTTTGTGAAAAAAATGAAATTGCAGTATCTCGAAAATTACTGGTCAAATCAAGTTAAAATTTGAAATTCTGGCTTTTCTGACTGAGTTACCTATATACCAAATTTCATAAAAATTGTAGGAGGTGGGGTTTAACTCATTGGTTGATCTGAGATGGACTGACCCTTCCATGGAACATCCCTGCTAACACCATACTGATTTTTATATCTGGTGCAGCTTTCTTTTTATAAGTGACAATTCTTTTAACACAGGTGTGATCTATCAGTAGTATGAGTTGACTGTAGACATTATAAAGAATTGACGCTTCGGGTGTTGCTGTCTGTTGGCACTGATGAGCCGTGGGGTCACCATCTTGGACCAGTCATCTGCTCGGCTCAGTGCTGTTCGACAGGCACAGCACATTTAATCCATTGTAAGTCTCTGAATACTAAACATCTTACATGTAGCTATGATACAGGACAAATGGTTTGTCGTATTTTAATATTCATATTGGGATTAACAGTAATAGAATATTCTGATATAGCTGAGACTGTAGACAGGTATTTTGCAAACACTGGAATCGTACACACACTATACATATATACACACACTAATATATGATAGAGAGGGCAGATAGTGGCATTAAAGTCAACTATTTTTGTGATTTGAAGAGACAATATATGATTAGGCCATAAATATTTCTATATACAAAAAAATACTGACTAATGAATACATTATATTTCTAGATACAACATAACAGATACATGTTATAACACAGGTGTGATCTCAGAAGTATGACTTGACTTCTTTCAGTAAATCTGTCTATGAATAGTCTTTTTTTTTTCTTTTTTTTTTTGTCTATGAATTTTGTACTTTGTGTCTATGAATGGCCCCCCCTTTTTTTTTTTGGTCTATAAATGGTCCATGTCTATGAATCATCTGGTTACCGTTTGAAATGCAGCTCCATCCAGAAGTAGTCCAGGAGTAGTCATCAATTTTGACCTGATTGGTACCACTGAAGGTGACCAAACAACACTTAAAATCCAGCCTCAGTGTACCATGGCCTACAAAAAAATGTATTATAGCCATCACAGTGTGGTAGCTGTTGCCATGGAAATATAGACCAGGAATGGATGTGTGCGCCTCAATCTTAGCGTCGCTCATGACAGGGCGGCACCATTGCTATGGGTAGAGATGTGCACACATAATAAACTGACCGCTTTTTTTTGCACTAGCGTCGCTATTAACAGATTTTAATAAATGTAGGCTTGTTTTAAAGCCCTTTGAAAGCTCTTTCCAAAGAACCTATGCATGTGTGTGGGGAAAAAAAAATTATGTAAAATGCAGAAATTTGGGGAAATTATGACAAACTGCGCTGCTATTGTCGCTATTTAACAGATTTTAATAAAAGTAGGCTTGTCTTAAAGCCCTTTAATTGCTCTTTGAACCCATGCATGCCTGGGTAGAAAAAAATGTTTTATGTAAATTGTGGAAATTTGGGGGAAAATATTTCTGTTCATTTACTGTGATGTTTTTTTCCTGTCATCATAATTCTCGATGGATTTTTATAAATGAAGCATTGTAAGTTGTATTCAAGCTGATTAAAAGCTCTAATGAACCCATACATGCCTGGATTAAAAAAAAAAACCCTTATGTATTAAACTATAAATCTGAAGTATGCCTTGCCATTGTGGTCATTTACTTTGCTGCTTTTTCCACTGTAATATTATTGCTAGTCTTTTAATGACAACATACGATATATATGATTTTTACTAGCATTTTATTACAAGTAGATATAAAGCCATTCGGAATTTGACTTTTGAGCCTCAGTCGGGATAAAAAATACCACCCACATCCCCCCCAACCACACTTAAAATTTAAATGCCACCTGTGACCACCATGTACATATCATATTAAACAACTGCGTGTGTGTGTGTGTATATATATATATATATATATATATATATATATATATATATATATATATATGAACATAAACATTTTTGTTTCCATATCTGTATGCATGGCGCTGAATTATAGTCTCAGTGTATCGATATTAAATTGCGACATAACGACTTTAAAATAGACATTTGTTTTACATAATTACTCTCACATTAAGGCTGTTGTACAGTTCATTATAGTGCAGTTGATGGCAAAGCACTGGCTGCCTTTTTCCCTCTCATTTCACTTGTTTAAAGTAGACCTGCATTGAAATAAATGTGGTCAGATTTCAGAAAGAAATAGCTGATAGGTATTTATAAGACCCTTGTGAATGCAGTAAAGTAAATCTGTAAGCCCAATTTTGTAATTCAGCGGAGAAATCTTCGTTTAAAAATGACAAATTTGCAGCTAAAATTTAGCCCTCTGTGAAAACAGTTTGTACAGTATCATTTCCGTGACGTCAGGGACAAGACGACGCACTCCCGCCTTCAGTCCGATCCCGCATTGAAATTGATATTATCTGTTAGTAATGTTACTTATACACATCCTGGTTTCAACATCCAAAAGTAAGCTGCAATGAATGTGAGATACAGATCTGTGTGCTCAGATGAGCAACGGCATCGACAGCGGGCGCCATTCTTCACCGACGCCTCGCTTTCTGCCTCTGCTGCGCTTACCGATTCGTGCTCGGTAAACAGAAGCGGGCCACTCACATCGCCCGTGTCTGTTGTGCAGCCAGCACCACGTCCCTTGCTACTGAATGGAGGTGCAGCCAACTTGGCACAAGTCCAGAGAATACGCTCGCTGTTTTGATGCGAGCGGCCGGTAACACCTGTTGCTGCAAGGACAGACTTTCCGCAGCGCCGCACGTCTCGGTAATCGGAGCTGCAGAGCTCCATGGCCGCTGAGAGAGGTTTATAACTTTTTAATGACTTGCATTCTTTGCGCGTCCTGCCTCCGTACCCCGTGATGGTACCTGGAGGCGAAAGACAGTAGATTTTCAATGCGACACTACTCAGTCAAACAGGCGTATGAAAAAGTCCCCCAAAATAATTTTCAAGCACAAATAAAAGAAATGTGTACTCACCAAACGTGCCGTAAGACAATATGAAGTTTTAAAAAAGTAGATCCTTACGTAAGAAAAAGGTGCAGATGCAAACTGACGTAAATCCACAAATTACAATTGGCGCAATGCATGCTGGGAGAGGGTCTTGTCCGTGACGTCTCGGCAGCGTCCATGATGAGAGGGACAATTTGTGGAGGGCTAAATGTTAGCTGTAAATTTGTCATTTTCAAATGAAGATTTCTCCGTTGAATGACAGATCTGGGCTTGCAGATTTACTTTACTACATTCAGCAGGATCTCATGTGTAAATGTAAGTCAGTTTTTGTTCAAAAAATCTGACTGCATTTTTTTCAATGCAGGTCTCCTTTAACAGGTGCCGTAACTCTCTCAAGGTGCTCTCTCCACCCATAGTAATGGCTCCATGGACGCACATCTCTAGTCACATGATGTCCATTCCAGGACTATATTTCCATGGCTGTAGCCACCTAAGGGGTCAATGAAGAATTACACATAGGTCATATCATGTTGAAAACTATATCACGTTATTTGTCTGATCATAACGATTCCAAAAAAGTATAGTTTGAAACATCTATGATGGAATGTTATGGGGTAAAAACAGCAAAAATGGTGACAAAGGTCAATTTCAGTTTGTACAGGGCTCAAAAGTTAGAGTTGCTCCAATTTCAGTAAAAAATAATGCAAATTATTGGTTAAATTAAAAGAATTAATAAATCAAATAGTTTTGACTGTGCTGAATGTTTGGTCTCCAAAGTAAAGGTCAAACAAGGTTGACATCCATTGGATTCTATGGCAGGTGACATGTTACCCCGTAACATAACTAAGCATGACAGATGGTGCAAACTATTCCTTTTTAAAATGCTATTAACTCACCCATTACGGAAATTCACTGTATGTCAAACTGTCAATGGCCAACAAACCATCCACTGTTCCTCCCGAGAAGATGGCTCTCTAACCACCCATCCAAGATGGTCAAAACCAGATGGTGTCTTGGATGGCACAGTGGCAACGTAGCGTGCAGCGAGGCAAAGACGGCCGTCCCCTCCCTTTACAGTAAATCATGTATGTCAAATTAGGTCAAATTTGATTTAGTTTATTTATTTTTATTTTAGCAAAAACTTAAAACTAACCCCTACTTACCTCCTGTAATTGAAGCTCCAACTGTTCTTTTGATTTAAAAAAAATACACTTGAGTAAATGATTCCACCAGAGTAAGCTGCTTTTCTGTGGGAGTTTGCACTCTTGTTCCCCTCTTAAAGTGTGGCATTTCTCCCACGCAGCTAGATGCCTCTGTTTTAGATGCTGGAATAAGCTTGTTGTGCGGCTGTGTTTTGTTGCAATGGGCTTTCAGGGTTCTCCCCAGAAATTAGTATAGCGGTGCTGTTGGCAGTTATCACCCGAGGCGGCGCGTTGTGAGTCATTTTGACTGGTTTTAGATGCATTGAAAGCAAGAATAATAGACAAAAAAATGACACTTATGTTGTAATATCAGAGTTCTTTTTTGCATGCTTCTAAGTTAATAAAATAAATAACATTTATTTATTTATTGAGGATTTATTTCATTCATTTAAAAGAAAAACAGAAAAGCAAAATTAACAAAACATTACAAACCATTGAACGAAAAGGAGCAGTTTGGAAGAACAAGTCTTATATATTCTGCCCCTTTTTTTACAATACAATCTTGCAAAGCATCATCAATCGACATCATTGCATTTCTATGACTGTCACATGCCACCGACTTCTTTCCTCATTTTAACAATTATTTAAAAGACTACATCCCTAATAGATTACATTTTAAACTTCAAACATTCTAAACGTTATTAACAGATTACATTTTTAGCTTTGTCACAGCCCACTGACTTATTTCATAGTTTCATACTTATGAAATACATCAAGTTTAATACATTTTTTAAATAATTTAAGCGACCTTGATTCATTGATTTCTTTGTTGAGGTTGTTCCATAATTTTACACCATTCACTGCAATACTCCGTTCCTTTATCTTGGTTCTGAATCTTGGTTTTTTAAAGACTTCTATGCCCTTCAAATTATAACTACTTACTCTTTTTTCAAACATATTTTAAATGTTTATTGGTAAGGTATTGTTATTCGCTTGGTACATTGTTTGTAATATTTGTAATATTAATATAACATTGAAAAGTTTAAAAACATTAATTTTTGATGGACATATCATTTGCTCTCCTCTTCAAAAATGACACACTGTACCTTTAATCCAGTCAGACAGGCAGAGGTTTTTTTTATGTTGACAGTTTAGTTTTTTCTTATTAGATAAGATAAGACTTTATTGAGCTCACAGTGGAGAAATTCACATTATGTCAGCTCTTAAAAAAACATAGAAGATGAGTTTGAGTAGAGGAAAATGTGCGTCAAACAGCGTGTGCAAAGATAAGCAATAATAATACTTGTAGCAATACAATAAAACAAGATGATGAGGTAGAAATAGAATATATATATATATATATATATATATATATATATACTCAACAAAAATATAAACGCAACACTTTTGGTTTTGCTCCCATTTTGTATGAGATGAACTCAAAGATCTAAAACTTTTTCCACATACACAATATCACCATTTCCCTCAAATATTGTTCACAAACCAGTCTAAATCTGTGATAGTGAGCACTTCTCCTTTGCTAAGATAATCCATCCCACCTCACAGGTGTGCCATATCAAGATGCTGACTAGACACCATGATTAGTGCACAGGTGTGCCTTAGACTGCCCACAATAAAAGGCCACTCTGAAAGGTGCAGTTTTATCACACAGCACAATGCCACAGATGTCGCAAGATTTGAGGGAGCGTGCAGTTGGCATGCTGACAGCAGGAATGTCAACCAGAGCTGTTGCTCGTGTATTGAATGTTCATTTCTCTACCATAAGCCGTCTCCAAAGGCGTTTCAGAGAATTTGGCAGTACATCCAACCAGCCTCACAACCGCAGACCACGTGTAACCACACCAGCCCAGGACCTCCACATCCAGCATGTTCACCTCCAAGATCGTCTGAGACCAGCCACTCGGACAGCTGCTGAAACAATCGGTTTGCATAACCAAAGAATTTCTGCGCAAACTGTCAGAAACCGTCTCAGGGAAGCTCATCTGCATGCTCGTCGTCCTCATCGGGGTCTTGACCTGACTCCAGTTCGTCGTCGTAACCGACTTGAGTGGGCAAATTCTCACATTCGCTGGCGTTTGGCACGTTGGAGAGGTGTTCTCTTCACGGATGAATCCCGGTTCACACTGTCCAGGGCAGATGGCAAACAGCGTGTGTGGCGTTGTGTGGGTGAGCGGTTTTCTGATGTCAGTGTTGTGGATCAAGTGGCCCATGTCTAAACTCTGAACCAAACAACATGGGAAGGTTGTTAAAGGCAAACATACTGGTAGATCAAGGAAGACATCAAAGCGTCAAGACAGAAAACTTAAAGCAATATGTCTCAAAAATCAAACATGCACAACAAAACAAATGAGGAACGAATGGGAGGAAACTGGAGTCAACGCCTGTGACCGAACTGTAAGAGACCGCCTAAAGCAAATGGGATTTACATACAGAAAAGCTAAACGAAAGCCATCATTAACACCTAAACAGAAAAAAACAAGGTTTCAGTGAGCTAAGGAAAAGCAATCGTGGACTGTGGATAACTGGATGAAAGTAATATTCAGTGATGAATCTGCATTGGGCAAGGTGATGATGCTGGAACTTTTGTTTGGTGCCGTTCCAATGAGATTTATAAAGATGACTGCCTGAAGAGAACATGTAAGTTTCCACAGTCATTGATGATATGGGGCTGCATGTCAGGTAAAGGCACTGGGGAGATGGCTGTCATTACATCATCAATAAATGCACATGTTTACGTTGATATTTGTGACACTTTTCTTATCCCATCAATTGAAAGGATGTTTGGGGATGATGAAATCATTTTTCAAGATGATAATGCATCTTGCCATAGAGCAAAAACTGTGAAAATATTCCTTGCAAAAAGACACATAGGGTCAATGTCATGGCCTGCAAATAGTCCGGATCTTAATCCAGTTGAAAATCTTTGGTGGAAGTTGAAGAAAATGGTCAATGACAAGGCTCCAACCTGTAAAGCTGATATGGCAACAGCAATCGGAGAAAGTTGGAGCCAGATTGATGAAGAGTACTATTTGTCACTCATTACGTCCATGCCTCAGAGACTGCAAGCTGTTATAAAAGCCAGAGGTGGTGCAACAAAATACTACTGATGTGTTGGAGCGTTCTTTTGTTTTTCATGATTCCATAATTTTTTCCTCAGAATTGAGTGATTCCATATTTTTTTTCCCTCTGCTTGGTGCCACTGCCACAATTTTTTTTTTTTCCTGATTATTATAGTGTTTCTTAAAGCCAGAAAGTTGCCATTTGAAATGACTTTAGTTTTGTGTCATGTCTGTGATCTGCTTTTTTTTCTACAAAATTAAACAACTGAATGAACATCTTCTGAGGCCGGTGATTCCATAATTTTTGCCAGGGGTGTGTGTGTGTGTGTGTGTGTGTGTGTGTGTGTGTGTGTGTGTGTGTGTGTATAAACATGATTGAAATTAAGAAAATAGTCTATTACAGTTTGATAATATGGGGGGGGTGAATCAACCTGAACTTCAACATCAAACATAGGACAAGGTTCATTGTCAGAGAGAGGGCCAGGTTGGGAGTTAATTCCAAGAGACAATCAATGCATTTCTGCCTCCTGAACGGCCTGAATATAAGGAAAAATGGGTCAATTTTAATCTAACATAATGTTGCCTGTGCCCTTCAGCAAAATAGCCAAGAACCAAGACAGGCAAGCTTTCACAAAAACAACCAGATGGTGAGATGACAGAGGCTGCACATGAACCAAGAGTTGAGTGAATAAGAAACTGAACATTGAATATCTGGGATGCTCTTTGAACAGTTAGGTGGTCACCGTATGTGCCATCTAGCACCATCCTCTGTAAGTAATCTGCCCATGTCCTCTCGACATACTCTGAAAGAGGTGTCCCATCGAGTCCATATAGATTAAGTGTCAAATCTGCTACAATTTCTTTGCGCAATAATGATGTAGAGTGAAAAATTCCAATGGTGGCCAATTGGTCAGCAACAGCAGCAAATTGGCAACTGGCATCGTGTCTAAGCAAATGTTCAGGTTTGATGATTCAAAATACTCCAATCTGTTCTGTGTATAAGGAATTTGCAGGTGCATCTGTTGAACTGTTTTGGGCTGAGACTTTTGGCGCTGCTTTTTTTTTTTTTTTTTTTTTCTCATCTTGTTACACTAGTGACATCAGACACTGAAAACCACTTTTGTGTCGCAGTGGGGTAATTTGTGCAACTTTAGGTTTCTTTTCACAACTAAACCTGGTATTACAAGATATCTTTTTGAAACTCTGTGATTGCCTCTCTTCACTCTGACCAACACATTGTCATTTACCGTATATACTTCTTGATGAAGTCATTCACTGTGTGCTGCCCGATGTTGCATCTTGTGCCCTTCTCCTAATTTTTATTTGCTTATCCTCAAACAAAAGCCTATGCTTTTGGGTGGGCAGTGTTTAATGTTGTGGTAGACAATGTTCTTCAGGAAATTCAGCTGGGGAACAAGTTAACCTGTTGGACATTTTGTGTCTTTTTCTTCCATAGTACGCCTCCAAAGGAGACATCCAGCTCAAAACCTCCTTTGGGTCTTCATTCATTACCCTGGCATATGTTGGTTAATGTTTAATTTTAATTTAATTAGCTTATAATGCGCCAAATCACAGCAAAAGCTGTCTCAAGGCGCCTTAAATAAAACAAGTCAACATAAAATTGAATAAATAATTAAAAATGAATAAAAAATTCAAATACATTAATAAAAACAGAAGTAAAAGAATAAAACAAATAAAAAATAAAAACTATTCATAAGAAAGAGAATAAAATAGGTTTTGAGTCTTGACTTAAAAATGTCCACAGACTCAGACTGCCTCACAGTCGCAGGAAGACTGTTCCACAGGGTGGGTGCACGATACGAAAAGGCTCTTTAACCTGCTGACTTCTTCTTCACCCTGGGAACACAGAGAAGTCCCGCATCCTGCGACCGCAAAACCCGGGCCAGCACGTAGAGTTCCACCAGATCACCCAGATAAGATGGCGCCAGTCCATGAACAACCTTATAAGTCAATAACAAAACCTTAAAATCTGCTCTCACAGAGACAAGGAGCCAGTGCAAAGATGCCAAAATGGGTGTGATGTGTTCAGACCTTCTGCTACGTGTCAGAAGTCTGGCGGCAGCATTCTGAACCAGCTGAAGACCCCTAATGCTGGACTGTGGTAACCCTGAAAATAAAACATTACAATAATCTAGTCTAGAAGAAACAAAAGCATGAATCAGGGTCTCAGCATCAGCCATGGACAGGATGGGGCGGATCCTTGCTATATTTCTGAGATGGAAAAAATCAGTCCTAGTAACATCCCTGATGTGGAGGTCAAAAGACAACGTGGGATCAAAAATTACCCCAAGGTTCCTCATTTTGTCTGTATGACACAGGAACCCAGGCTAAGTGCCAGCTGGTCAAACTGATGCCGATGTCTCGCTGGACCAAGAACCATGATTTCAGTCTTATCAAAGTTTAAAAGTAGGAAGTTACAAAACATCCAACTTCTCACTGATAGAAGACAGTCCTCCAGGGATTTTATGGGAGTGAGATTTCCCGCAGTTATTGGCATGTGCAACTGGGTCAAACAAATGTTTGACCCAGTTAGGGTTGCAACAACGAATCGATAAAATCGCTAAAATTCGATTACAACAGGTGTTGGCAACACATTGCATCATCGACGCGTTGTGTCGAGCGATTATGGCGCCAGAAGCGACCAGTGCACAGAGCAGATCAGACGCTGTTTCGTAGAAGAACTACACACTTAGAATATGGCAGAAACAAGTAGACAGAAGAAAATCAAGACTTCAAAAGTGTGGGAGCACTTTACGTTAAACAACGCAAAGACGTTTGTTAACTCCAACATTTGCAAGTCGGACCTCGCATGGCACGGGAGTACGACGGTAATGATGCAGCATCTCAAATGAAAGCATATCAGAGTCATCAATGAGGAAGGGGAGAGCTCAGTGTCTGGGCAAGTTAACAAATGTTTGTTTTTGTTTAAGCAGTCGTAAAATCCAGCCAGGCTGTTTGTGCTGCACTGGCCGCCCTGCAGACAGAGAGCCAAGCAGCGCTGCAGCGGAAAAAAAAAAACTGTCCAAGTCTTCACATAAAACCAGCTCCTTCAGCTTGTATAGCTCCAGAAATTCATTTATAGGCTTTATTTTACAGTTGAAAGTCTTCATGTTTCCAAAGTTTGCTCAAATACGAGAATGTTGCACATATAATGAGTCAGGCTGCAGTTTTTGATTTAGGTTTTATGGTTAACTGGTTATGCTAATTGCTCATCTGCAGCAATAAAAATGCCTCTCTTTTCACCATATATTTTATAACATATGTTTCAATGTTGTTTTATGGCAACTCAGCCCTTTGATAAAGCAATGCCATTTGAAATAATTATTTTTCTTCTTTATTATAAACTGTTTTATTCTTTATTTTATATTTCAACAGCCAAGGGACATTTGACAATTTCTTGATTTTCAAGTATTTTAAGTTTTCAAATAATGTTCTGTTGTTAAAGTGATGTAAGGAGAGAAAAATTGTTTCCCTGGCACATTTTTAAAAAATTCCCCGCTAATCCGATTAATCAATTAATCGTGTCGAAACCCCATCAGATTAATCGATGATCCAAATCGTTTGTTGCAGCCCTAGACCCAGTTGACTCCTCCTTCTTGATAGTTGACTCAGTCGTACATTATTTTTTTCCTGAGTACACGGTGGCTTCTCTCCAGTTTACCCTGGCTCTGGGGATGATATGGTGAGCTCTGAATTATTTTCACCTGAAGGGATTCCGTGAGTTTTTTTTTTAAATTGCACCTTTGAATTCCTTTCCTTGATCATGCAGTATAACCTTTGGTGGACCATGCTCAGTGTAAATGTCTTAAAGATGTCTGGCAATTTCAGTGCTGTGTTTACTCTTCAACAGGTAGCTAACTGTTGGCTAGATAGTGAATTACGTCATACATATTTCATATCATACCATTGTCTGTTTGCAAACATGTGCTTCCACTTAATTTCAAGATTATTAGTATATTATGACATTAGTGACTCAGTTATTACATTTGCAAATAAATTTTTTTTGTACCAGGCCAATAATGTAATAACCAGCCAATAACGTAATAATTACGTTATTTGCCAAAAGTTAATACATTATCGGTTCGAGGCCAGTTGTTACATTATTAGCCTATTACATTTTTAAAATTGGAAATTTATTACGTTACCGGCCATTATTACGTTATTGGCCGTTATGACATTATGGGCTTCTACAGCATCTTATTTACAATATGTGAAGTGTAGTTTAGATGCGGCAAGGTGACACTCCTGCTGGAATTTGTAAACAAGATGTTATTGCACATGATTTGTAGACAGATTAATATTGCACATAATTTGTGGACATATTATTGCATATGGTTATTTCACGGTGTTATTGTACAGTCTGACAGCAGCAGGGAGGAACGACCTGCGGTATCATTCCTTCTTGCACTGAGGGTGCCTCAGTCTGTCACTGAAGGAGCTACTCAGCTCCACCACAGTCCGGTGCAGAGGGTGAGAGGAGTTGTCCATGATGGATTTGAACTTGGCTAACACCCTCCTCTCTGCCACCTCCTCTACTGAGTCCAGAGGACAGCCCAGGGCAGAACTGAACTTCCTGACCAGCTTGTTCAGTCTTTCTCTCCCACTCTGTGCTGCCCGGGGCCCAACAGATGACAGCATAGAGGAGAGCAGAGGCTACAACAGAGTTATAGAAAGTCTTAAGGAGGGGTCTGCTCACTCCAAAGGATCTCAGTCTCCTCAGGAGGTGGTGGCGACTCTGGCCTTTTTTGTACAGGGCGTCGGTGTTGTGAGTCCAGTCCAGTTTGTTGTTGAGGTGAACACCCAGGTATTTGAAACAGTCTCTGTTCTCCCCCTGGATGTTCACCGGTGGGTGAGGTGGTGGTTTCCTCCTGAAGTCGATCACCATTTCCTTCGTCTTACTGGTGTTGAGACACAAGTGGTTGTGCTCACATCAGTCCACAAAGTCTGTGATGACTGACCGGTACTCCAACTCGTTCCCCTCAGACACACGACCCACAATGGCGGAGTCATCAGAACTTCTGGAGACGGCAGCTGTCAGTGTTGTAGGTGAAGTCCGAGGTGTAAAGGGTGAAGAGGAAAGGCGAGAGGACGGTGCCCTGGGGGGCCCCGGTGCTGCACCTTACCACCTTAGACTGGCAGCCACACGTACTGCGGGCGGTCAGTGAGGTAGTCGATGGTCCAGGCGGTGAGATGTCCATCCACACCTACGTCCCCCAGCTTCCCCTGCAGCAGTGCCAGTCTGATGGTGAAGGCGCTGGAGAGATCAAAAGAACATGACTCTCACAGTGCTCCCGCCAGTCTTCAGGCGGGTGAGCACCCGCTGCAGCAGGTAGATGACAGCGTCATCTACCCCAATGTTGGGCCTGTAGGCGAACTGTAGCGGGTCCAGGATGTCACTCAATACGGTGCGGAGGTGAGACAGGATGAGCCGCTCCATGGTCTTCATGAGGTGGGAGGTCAGGGCAACTGGTCTGTAGTGGGCCGGTTCCTTGGCGTGCGGTGCTTTGGGAACCGGGACCACACAGGAGGTCTCTTACAGGGTGGGGACCACCCCCAGGCTGAACATCTTGTTAAAGATGTGGCTGAGGACCTCACAGAGCTCATCTGCACAGGAGCCTCTGGGAGATCCCATCAGGTCCTGCTGCTTTCCTCTGCTTCAGCCGCAGGAGCTGGCCTCTCACCTCGGTTGGAGTTACAGTGAGGGGGAGGGGGAGCTGAGGTGTGATCTGAGGTGGGCTGGTGCTGGAGATGTGTGGAGAGCCGGGAGCAGGCAGGGGGGCAGGTGTGGAGGAGCCAAAATGGATAAAGTAACTGTTTAGCTCCTCTGCAAACCAAGAATCTCCATCTGCAGTCCTGCTGGCACCCTGCCCTAATCCGGAGGCGGTCTTGAGGCCTCTCCACACGTCCCTGACGTTGTTCTGGGCCAACTGCTCCTCCATCTTCCGTCCATACTCCTTCTTGGCTGCCCGGATCCTCCACTGGAGTTCCTGTTGGACTCTATGCTGCTCCTTTCTGTCTCCTGAGTTGAAAGCCCTCTTCTTCTGGTTCATCAGGACCTTCAGCTTGGGGGTCTCAGGGGTGGTTGTTGGGAAAGCACCATACTCTCTGGGTAGACACAGTGCTCACCACACAGAAGGTCATGTAGTCAGTGACGCACTGGATCAGGCCGTTGATGTCTTCTCCGTGAGAGTTTTGAAACATGCTCCAATCTGTGGTTCTGAAACAGTCCCTCAGCCTGTCAGTGGCCTCTTCAGTCCAGAGTTTCACCAACCTTTTCTGCACTGGCTCTCTCCTCACCCTGGGTGTGTATTGGGGGAGCAGGTAGACGAGGTTGTGATCCGAGCGTCAGAGTGGGGAGAAGGGGGTGGCGGTGTAAGCGTCCTCCACATTAGCATAAAAAAGGTCCAGTATTCTGTTGTCCCTGGTTTTACACGTGATGTACTGGGTGAACGTGGGGAGGGTGGCGGAGAGGGAGGTGTAGTTAAAGTCCCCAGTGATGAGGAGGAGAGTGCGGGGTGTTGTGCCTGGAGCAGTGTCACTATACTGTGAATCCGCTCACAGGCAGCGGTGGCGTCTGCAGAGGGAGGAATATACGCGCGGAGCACAATCACACTCCCAAACTCCCGTGGGAGATAGTACAGCCTCATGCTCATCACGAGTAGCTCCACGTCCGAGGAGCAGATCTGATCCTTTACGTGAACATGAACTGCGTTGCACCATCTCTCACTCACATAAACGGCGATCCCCCCTCCTCTTTTCTTCCCACTCTCCGCCAACATCCTGTCCGCACGGATAAGTGTGAAGCCGTCCATGTTAATAATAGTCTGGTACATGTCCATCCAACCACGTCTCCGTGAAGCACGTGAGACTGCAGGCCTTATACAGCCTCTGGAAACAGGTTAGCAGTGCTAGCTCCTCGGTCTTGTTGTGGAGATACCTTACATTCCCCATGACCACAGACGGAATATAAGTCCTTCTCCGCTCCGTCATGCCACCCCTGCAGCCTCTCTGTCTCCTTTGTATGTCTGCAGGTATGTCCAGGTGCTCAGCATAGTGGGGACCCGGCCCACTGTACATAGTCTTAGTCCAAGCAGCTGATGCTGGGTGTAAACAATGGGGCGTCTGGAGCCGGAGACAAAGGGATTGCCCCGTGCTGCCTCAAAAAGTGCCGAAAGAAGCAGAAACCTAAGCACGAGTTACAAAAGTGGGTTTCCCATGTGCACACTTGCACAGGGTACCACCCACTACAAATAAAAACAATAAAGCACTATTAAAAAGTATTAAAAATAGCTAATGTAGGAGAAGAGGGGGCAGAGCTGAAGTAACAGGCTGGTGCATCGACAGTGCCATCTTCAAAAAAAAAAAAAAAAAAGGGCGGAGAGGCGTCATGTCGCTGTCCATGAGGGGACGTTCACATTTAGTGGGCAGTATTGGGGGTGTGGACTCTAGTTCTCATATATAACCTCTTTGGTTGCAGCATAACTAGCAAGGCTACTTTGTGTTGCTGGTTTCAACACAAAAAGTTATGATCATTAATTGAGCCTTAAAAAAGGAGCATTTTAACCCTGAATAAGTGTTTAAAAATGGTTATAATAAAAATATGTTGAAAAAAGGCTTGAAAGTGAAAGTTTATTCAACGTCTAGACGTTGAATAAACGGCCAAAAGCTCTTTGAACATGTGTATCAGATGGTAAAAAGTGCTGTAGAAATGCAGTCCATTAACGTTTTGTTTTTGCAAACAGCAACATTACAAACTATGAATTAAATTATTCAGTTTATATATGTTTAATGAGTTGTAATGTCATTACAGATGTGTTCATATCATATTTGATGACTTCTGATCTTGTTCGAGTGCCATGTAAGTAGAGCTGAAACAACTAGTAAATCGATTATTAAAATAGTTGTCAACTAATTTAGTCATCGATTAGTTACTAAATAACTTTGTTTTACCGCAAATGTTTCGTTTCTTCCATATAATCAACCGAGCTTTGTTTTGAATCTTGAACCAATGAAGGAGTGCTTCGAGCTGCTGCTTCGTTGGTTTCATTTGTTTTATTTTGCTTTATCTTAATTTTTCCCCACTAAAACCCTAAAGAGCATGTGTCTGTGAGGAATATTTACCTTTTTTTTATGTTAAACTGACCTGTTATGGTCTTCTGAAACAGTTGATAGATGTATTTTATCTAACACAGATGCTAACGCGTTAGCATGTCTATGGCATTTTCAGTGTTAAAGTTAGCATTAAGCTGCTGGTATTTCAGCATGTTTGTGCATTTGTTTTCTGTATAATAATTAATGGCTCAGCGTTTGTTGTCGTAAAAGAGTCAATTGTATTACAAATTATAATATTTTTAAATTTATTTTTAATTTAGATATTAATAATAATAGTAATAATAACTAATAATGCTACAATACAATTTTAAGAGAAAGACATGAGTCACATGTGTCATTGTGAAATGACCACATAGTTTACAAGTTATACAGAGAATGTTACACATATGAGTCAGGCTACAGTTTTTGATTTAGGTTTTATGGTTAACTGGTTATGCTAATTGCTCATTTGCAGCAACAAAAGTACCTCTTTTTTTCACCATATATTTTATAACATATGTTTCAATGTTGTTTTATGGCAACTCAGCACTTTGATAAAGCAATGCCATTTGAAATAACTTTTTTTGTTCTTTATTATAAACTGTTTTATTCTTTATTTTATATTTCAACAGCCAAGGGACATTTGACGATTTGTTGATTTTCAAGTATTTTATGAATTAAATTGTTTGGCTTATATATTTTTATATAATTTGTTTAATGTCACGATAGATGGCGTGAGGCAGGGTACATCCTGGACAGAGCGACGATCTGTCACAGGGCCACATATAGACATACACACACACACCAAGGGTCAATTTAAAGTTTTCAGTTCATCTGGCATGCAGATCTTTGGATGTGGGAGGAAGCTGCAGCACCTGGAGAGAACCCACACAAACACGGAGAGAACATGAAAACTCCACATAGAAAGGCCACATGGGAATCGATCCCATGACTTTCTTACTGTGAGGCAACAGTGCTAACCACTAATCCACCATGCTGCCCTAAGTAATAATAATACATTTGTAAAGCATTTTAAATGAAGGAAAAAAACTCAAAGTGCTGAACATAGCTGCAGATGAACATGAAACAAAGATCCCCATATCCCAAAATAAAAACAAAAACAGAAAAGAATTAAATACAACAAGAACTAGAGACATTCATCACGAAATGCCCCGCGTGCAGTGTTATTTTCCATGCAAAGTGCAGTAATATGTACTTGTATGTGGTGGGTATTTGGTTGAAGCCTTATGTATTTGATGTAAACTGGGATATACGTACAATGAAAAAATTGGAGATTAGCATAATATTTATTTAGACAGAGGATGTGACAAACAGTGACCATAAAAAGTCAGTCACAGTCGCCAGCCTTCAAAAAAAAAATGCAACCACTGGCGACCTTGAAACGGAGGTCAAGGTCACGACCTTCAAACCCATGCGAAGTATTCCTCCAAGGCATGTACCCACCAAGTATGAAGTTTCTGCGAGCAATAGGTGCCGAGCTACATTGTGGCGAACGAATTGCAGACGGACGGACGGACGAACAGACAGAAGGACGGACGGACAGACAACCCGAATGCTATATGCCCCGCCTCGTGGCGCAAGCGCCGCGCAGGACATAAAAAATAATGAAAAGATGAAAAACCTTCAAACTAATTACAGTTGACAGAAAATATGGTTTAAAAATAGTCTGTCACATTTTAAATGCTAACAGGCAGCCTGTTCCACAAGATCCGACCACGGCAAAAAAGGCTCTGAAGCCTGCTGACTTGTTTATAACCTTTGAGACAGTACGTCTGCATCCAAGGACCACAGGGCACGAGGAGGCACATAAGGCTGACCAAGTTCAGCAAGATAGTTGAGTTCATGACCGTTTAGAGCCTGAAATGTCTAACAAAAGCTTGAAATCTAGTCCTCGAGTCGGTGAAGGGAAGCCAGAATGTCTGTGATCAAACCTCCTGGTTCTCATCAAAACCCGAGCAACAGTAGTTCTGTACCATCTGTAGACATCCTGCACTATTTTATAGCAATCTAGAAAATAAAACACTGCAATAGTCAGTTGTGGAAGACAAGGACGTGAATTACAATACGCAAAATTTAAAACAAATGCTGATGTACATTTCCACTTTATCAATTCGATCAGTGCGATAACTTACTGTCATCAGTTCATCACTGATACTTTATTTTAGTGAGTGTTGTGCTAACATTTATTGTTAATTTGTTTCTTTGCAGACATGCAGCCATTGTTGGTGATTAAAGAAGAAACTCTCCTTGAACACCAGGAATGTAATCTAAGTGTTGACAAGGAGGACATTAAAGAAGTGAAGCTGTGGGTAAGTCAGCAGGGAGAGCAGCTTCAGCAGCTGGATGAGGCAGATCTCACCAAGTTTGGTTTTACTGCCGTTCCTGTGAAGAGTGAAAATGATGATGAAAAACCAGAGTCATCACAGCTTCATCAAAGCCGAAGTGATGAGAGCACAGAGCCTGAGCCTGTAGCCAGCAACTCATCTGTACACAGAACACGGACAGCAGAAGCTGATGGAGAGGATGATGGAAGACCACAACCAGCCAGCAACTCAGGTCCAAACAGTCATTTACAACCAGATACCAGTGGCAGGAGTTCAGACAGTTCTGGAACTGAGACCGATGACAGCGAGGACTGGAAAGAGACCACAAAACTTCAGTCACGTTTTAACTGTCGAAAAAATACCAATATTGTTCATTCAGGCAACACTGATGAAAAACAATTTAAAGGCTCTAAATATGGAAAAGCATCTGGTCACATGAACGACTCAGCGCAGCAAAAGGGGAGGGAAGCAAGTGGAAAACCATTTAGCTGTTCTGATGGGAATAAAGGACAGAAACAGAAGGGCACTCTGAACAAACACATGATGATTCATACAGGACAAAAAGCATTTGTCTGTTCCGAGTGTGGTCAAAGGTTTGGACGAAAGGGCACCCTGAACAGACACATGATAATTCATACAGGACAAAAAGCATTTGTCTGTTCTGAGTGTGGTCAAAGATTTGGACAAAAGGGCCACCTGAAAACACACATGATAATTCATACAGGACAAAAAGCGTTTGTCTGTTCTGAGTGTGGTCAAAGATTTGGACAAAAGGGCCACCTGAAAACACACATGATAATTCATACAGGACAAAAAGCATTTGTCTGTTCTGAGTGTGGTCAAAAGTTTGGACGAAAGGGCCACCTGAACACACACATGATGATTCATACAGGACAAAAAGCATTTGTCTGTTCTGAGTGTGGTCAAAGGTTTGGACAAAAGGGCACCCTGAACAGACACATGATAATTCATACAGGACAAAAAGCATTTGTCTGTTCTGAGTGTGGTCAAAGATTTGGACAAAAGGGCTACCTGAAAACACACATGATAATTCATACAGGACAAAAAGCGTTTGTCTGTTCTGAGTGTGGTCAAAGATTTGGACAAAAGGGCCACCTGAAAACACACATGATAATTCATACAGGACAAAAAGCATTTGTCTGTTCTGAGTGTGGTCAAAAGTTTGGACGAAAGGGCTACCTGAACACACACATGATGATTCATACAGGACAAAAAGCATTTGTCTGTTCTGAGTGTGGTCAAAGGTTTGGACGAAAGGGCACCCTGAACAGACACATGGTAATTCATACAGGATCACCATCTTGAAGAGAGCCCTCGGATACAATGCCAGATCTGGTTAAGATAACTATAGAACCTAGGATGCAACTTTAGACCCCAGGTTTGGGGCCCATTGCATTCTACTAAAAAGACATCAAAGATAAATGAAAAAACAAAAGACAAAAACCATTTGTCTGTTCTGAGTGTGGTCAAAGATTTAGATGTAAGAGCTCCCTGAATTCACACATGATAATTCATACAGGGCAAAAAGCATTTGTCTGTTCTGAGTGTGGTCAAAGATTTGGACTAAAGAGCACCCTGAAAAGACATGGTGATTCATACAGGGCAAAAAGCATTTGTCTGTTCTGAGTGTGGTCAAAGATTTGGACAAAAGAGCCAGCTGAAAAGACACATGGTAATTCATACGGGGCAAAAAGAAAGATCACAAAATACCAAGACCTGAAAAATGAACTATGAACAACATGGTCATTGAAAGACATCAATTTCATCCCAGTTGCGGTGGGAGCAACAGGCCTAATGAACCTGTAGAAATACCTTGAGGCAATCCCGGTCACCCAAGCACAGGAGGTGCCGTTGTCTGCAATTAAGGGAATGATCATCTTGAAGAGAGCCCTTGGATACAATGCCAGCTCTGGTTAGGATAACTATAGAGCCTAGGGTGCAACTTTAGACCCCAGGTCTGGGCCCCCCCCGGGATTCTATTAAAAAGACATCAAAGATAAATGAAAAAACAAAGACAAAAACCATTTGTCTGTTCTGAGTGTGGTAAAAGATTCGGACGAGAGAACTACCTGAACACGCGCATGAGATGCTGAAAATGTATCATTAGATGCAACATTAACCCCTGCTCCTGTGGATAATAATATACAAAAATTTACACTTATGTTGTAATGTCAAAGTTCTTTTTTGTATTTTTTCTGTCTATGTTAAGAAAATAAATGACATAGAAAAGTTTAAAAACACTAATATTTGATGGACATAACATTTGCTCTCTTCTTTAAAAATGACACACCGTACCGTACAGGCAGAGTTTTTACTGTCATGTTGACAGTTTAGCTTTTTTTTTTTTTTTTCAACATTTTTGAGTGGAATTGCATGCTTATTTTAAAAAAAAAAAACAATATGACCCCTAATTGTCTTGTTTGAACAAGAGCTAAATCTGGACTGATTTGATTGTCAAATCAGAATCAGATTTATTGCCAAGTAAGTTCTCACATACAAGTAATTTGATCTGGTGTCATTGGTGCATAAACAACAATAATAAAAAGAAAATGAAAAAAAAAATTCTGGAAGAAGTAAAGGAGTAAATCTGCTCTTTTAAAGATTAATCCTGGATGAAAAATCTTTCTGAATCAGTTTTTCACACTTTACTGTTTCACTGAGGCTGTGTGGTGAAGATGATAGTTTATTAAAATTGTTTCGCTGCGTTTTTACAGCGTGTAGCGTCTGCTGTTAACACTTTTTCCTCCTCTCTCTCTCCTCCTCTCCCTCTCTCTCTCTCCTCGCTCTGTGAGGGAATGAGAGACTCTTCATTCTCACACCGTATTTGAGCAAACTTTGGAAACATGAAGGCTTTCAACTGTAAATAAAGCCTATAAATAAATTTCTGGAGCTATGCAAGCAGAAGGAGCTTTTTTATCTGAAGACTTTGACGGAGGTTTTTTGTTTTGTTTTTTTCCCCACTGTGCTCTCTGAGCTGCAGCCTGCCGGCAGTGGAGGGGAGAGCGGGAAGTTCAGCACAAGGGTGATTCTTAGACTACGGGCACTTATGTCCTTTGATCATATTGTATGAAAAACAGAAAAAAGGGGAAATTTCACACTTTTATAGTTATCTTTACAATGAAAGTGTGTTAAGAAATTTGTTCTAGTAGTCTATGATGACTTTTTCACCTTTTTTCAGCATCATTATATGCAAATATTGCTGTTTTGTGCTTGTCCGACACCCAGACTTTTGATCTTCAATGATAAAAATGAATAGTAAAGAAATGTTTTTTCTAATGTTTTAAAATATCTCTGAATAAAATATCAGTAAAATAATCAAAATATAATTGGGGTATTCAGTGTCATACAACTTTTGTGATTTTTTTTTAAACAAAATGTAGTTGTCCCACACTATTGCTGTAATTTCCACCACAACACTGTAATGTCCCTTTAAACAGTTTCTATGAAAGGTTGTTTGGGTAGTTTCTATGGAGATAAACAGTGACATCAGAGCACATGTATATAGCGCCAAATCACAACAAACAGTTGCCCCAAGGCGCTTTACAACCCCTGGCAAAAATTATGGAATCACCGGCCTCGGAGGATGTTCATTCAGTTGTTTAATTTTGTAGAAAAAAAGCAGATCACAGACATGACACAAAACTAAAGTCATTTCAAATGGCAACTTTCTGGCTTTAAGAAACACTATAAGAAATCAAGAAAAAAATTGTGGCAGTCAGTAACGGTTACTTTTTTAGACCAAGCAGAGGGAAAAATATGGACTCACTCAATTGAGGAAGAAATTATGGAATCACCCTGTAAATTTTCATCCCCAAAACTAACACCTGCATCAAATCAGATCTGCTCGTTAGTCTGCATCTAAAAAGGAGTGATCACACCTTGGAGAGCTGTTGCACCAAGTGGACTGACATGAATCATGGCTCCAACACGAGAGCTGTCAATTAAAACAAAGGAAAGGATTATCAAACTCTTAAAAGAGGGTAAATCATCACGCAATGTTGCAAAAGATGTTGGTTGTTCATAGTCAGCTGTGTCTACACTCTGGACCAAATACAAACAACATGGCAAGGTTGTAAAGGCAAACATACTGGTAGACCAAGGAAGACATCAAATTGTCAAGACAGAAAACGTAAAGCAATATGTCTCAAAAATCGAAAATGCACAACAAAACAAATGAGGAACGAATGGGAGGAAACTGGAGTCAACATCTGTGACCAAACTGTAAGAAACCGCCTAAAGGAAATGGGATTTACATACAGAAAAGCTAAACAAAAGCCATCATTAACACCTAAACATAAAAAAACAAGGTTACAATGAGCTAAGGAAAAGCAATCGTGGACTGTGGATGACTGGATGAAAGTCATATTCAGTGATGAATCTCGAATCTGCATTGGGCAAGGTGATGATGCTGGAACTTTTGTTTGGTGCCGTTCCAGTGAGATTTATAAAGATGACTGCCTGAAGAGAACATGTAAATTTCCACAGTCATTGATGATATGGGGCTGCATGTCAGGTAAAGGCACTGGGGAGATGGCTGTCATTACATCATCAATAAATGCACAAGTTTACGTTGATATTTTGGACACTTTTCTTATCCCATCAATTGAAAGGATGTTTGGGGATGATGAAATCATTTTTCAAGATGATAATGCATCTTGCCATAGAGCAAAAACTGTGAAAACATTTCCTTGCAAAAACACACACAGGGTCAATGTCATGGCCTGCAAATAGTCCGGATCTTAATCCAATTGAAAATCTTTGGTGGAAGTTGAAGAAAATGGTCCATGACAAAGCTCCAACCTGCAAAGCTGATCTGGCAACAGCAATCAGAGAAAGTTGGAGCCAGATTGATGAAGAGTACTGTTTGTCACTCATTAAGTCCATGCCTCAGAGACTACAAGCTGTTATAAAAGCCAGAGGTGGTGCAACAAAATACTAGTGATGTGTTGGAGCGTTCTTTTGTTTTTCATGATTCCATAATTTTTTCCTCAGAATTGAGTGATTCCATATTTTTTTCCCTCTGCTTGGTCTAAAAAGCAACCGTTAACAACAAACATTTACATCTAATTTAGTGCCATTACTGTGATGTTTTGTTTTTAACATGTCGCCATTTTGTGCTTTTGTTGAAGAATCCAGTTCCATAAGCGAGGAGGGTTCGACCACCAGCTTCAACATCTGTATCAACGTCTCCAGCACCACACAGCAACGTGTTATCACTGGTAAGAATGTCACATCACGTAGCTTTTAGCTCCAAAAACGGTGTTATGTATGTATATATATATATGTGTATACTCAACAAAAATATAAATGCAACACTTTTGGTTTTGCTCCCATTTTGTATGAGATGAACTCAAAGATCTAAAACTTTTTCCACATACACAATATCACCATTTCCCTCAAATATTGTTCACAAACCAGTCTAAATCTGTGATAGTGAGCACTTCTCCTTTGCTGAGATAATCCATCCCACCTCACAGGTGTGCCATATCAAGATGCTGATTAGACACCATGATTAGTGCACAGGTGTGTCTTAGACTGTCCACAATAAAAGGCCACTCTGAAAGGTGCACTTTTGTTTTATTGGGGGGGGATACCAGTCAGTATCTGGTGTGACCACCATTTGCCTCATGCAGTGCAACACATCTCCTTCGCATAGAGTTGATCAGGTTGTCAATTGTGGCCTGTGGAATGTTGGTCCACTCCTCTTCAATGGCTGTGCGAAGTTGCTGGATATTGGCAGGAACTGGTACACGCTGTCGTATACGCCGGTCCAGAGCATCCCAAACATGCTCAATGGGTGACATGTCCGGTGAGTATGCCGGCCATGCAAGAACTGGGACATTTTCAGCTTCCAAGAATTGTGTACAGATCCTTGCAACATGGGGCCGTGCATTATCCTGCTGCAACATGAGGTGATGTTCTTGGATGTGGCACAACAATGGGCCTCAGGATCTCGTCACCGTATCTCTGTGCATTCAAAATGCCATCAATAAAATGCACCTGTGTTCTTCGTCCATAACAGACGCCTGCCCATACCATAACCCCACCGCCACCGTGGGCCACTCGATCCACAACACTGACATCAGAAAACCGCTCACCCACACGACGCCACACACGCTGTCTGCCATCTGCCCTGGACAGTGTGAACCGGGATTCATCCATGAAGAGAACACCTCTCCAACATGCCAAATGCCAGCGAATGTGAGCATTTGCCCACTCAAGTCGGTTATGACGACGAACTGGAGTCAGGTTGAGACCCCGATGAGGACGACGAGCATGCAGATGAGCTTCCCTGAGACAGTTTCTGACAGTTTGTGCAGAAATTCTTTGGTTATGCAAACCAATTGTTTCAGCAGCTGTCCGAGTGGCTGGTCTCAGACGATCTTGGAGGTGAACATGCTGGATGTGGAGGTCCTCGACTGGTGTGGTTACACGTGGTCTGCGGTTGTGAGGCTGGTTGGATGTACTGCCAAATTCTTTGAAACGCCTTTGGAGACGGCTTATGGTAGAGAAATGAACATTCAATACACGAGCAACAGCTCTGGTTGACATTCCTGCTGTCAGCATGCCAATTGCACTCTCCCTCAAATCTTGCGACATCTGTGGCATTGTGCTGTGTGATAAAACTGCACCTTTCAGAGTGGCCTTTTATTGTGGGCAGTCTAAGGCACACCTGTGCACTAATCATGGTGTCTAATCAGCATCTTGATATGGCACACCTGTGAGGTGGGATGGATTATCTCAGCAAAGGAGAAGTGCTCACTATCACAGATTTAGACTGGTTTGTGAACAATATTTGAGGGAAATGGTGATATTGTGTATGTGGAAAAAGTTTTAGATCTTTGAGTTCATCTCATACAAAATGGGAGCAAAACCAAAAGTGTTGCGTTTATATTTTTGTTGAGTGTAAAACCTCCACAAAGCGCCTAGGCACCAGGGCGTATTGAGAAAGTAATGGTGCAACTTCTCCCAGTGCTGCGGGGAGACATCTCTTCTGTAGCAGCACTCAGCTGGGTCATCCACCAGATCAGCGGTGTCATCCATCAGATAGTTCTGATCCTGGACCCCAGCAACACCATCAAAGGGCTAAAAGAATCCAGTGAAACTGCATCATTGTAAATTGGTCCATTAGGGAGAAGAAAAAGATCTCTCACTGCTTCGCTTACTCAAACATGAGAAGTGGGGGCAGGAGATCAAAGGCAGTATTTGAGGAGAGGAAAGGTCACCATCTTGAAGAGAGCCCCTCGGATACAAAGCCAGTAATGTTAAGGGTGCAGCTTTAGACCCTGGGTCTGGGGCCCACTGCACTTTTGTAGAAGGAAATTCAAGGCAAATGGGAAAAAAAGCATTTGTCTGTTCTGAGTGTGGTCAAAGGTTTGGACATAAGAGCACCCTGAAAACACACATGATAATTCATCCCAGTTGTGGTGGGAGCAACAGGCCTGATGAAGAAGAACCTGAAGAAATACCTTGAGGCAATCCCCGGTCACCCAAGTGCACATGAGGTGCAGTTGTCTGCAATTAAGGGAACAATCACCATCTTGAAGAGAGCCCTCGGATACAATGCCAGATCTGGTTAGGATAACTATAGAGCCTAGGGTGCAACTTTAGACCCCAGGTTTGGAGCCCATTGCATTCTACTAAAAAGACATCAAAGATAAATGAAAACCAAAAGACAAAAAGCATTTGTTCTGAGTGTGGTCAAAGGTTTGGAGAAAAGGGCAACCTGAACAGACACATGATAATGGTGGGTTGGAGTTCTTACTGGACACAAGCCTCGAGTGTCCTCGGTCCCACTGTGAAGGGGTTTGCCAGGAGAGATCTTGGTATGAGGATGTTTCAAAAGAAACAAACCCCAGCTAAAACCTGAAAAAAAAAATCTGGGACACTGAATGTCCCGGATTTTTGTACATGTTGGGCAAAATGTGTACAGTGGTCCCTCGCCATAACGCGGTTCGCCTTTCGTGGCCTCGCAGTTTTGCGGATTTTTTAGAGCAATTTTTCATGTTTTTTTTTTTTTTTTTTGCTCTCACTGCCTCTGATGCGCTTTCTGCAAGCTCGGTAAATGCAGCAGCAGGCCAATCACACCGCCCTCTGCTGTGTGGAACTTCGCCAAATCTGGCCACAGAGCTCCGTGGCCACCGAGAGAGGACTCGGATTCTTTGCGGGTCCCGCATCCGTACCTCCAGAGGCAGTGAGTGAAGGGAGAGCACGCACATTGTGTGTTTTGTGAAGAAAAAAGTGTGTGTTTAGAGCAGCAAGCAGCAGAGGCAAGCACAAGCAAAGCACACCACCAGACCTGGGCAAACTGCGCCCCGGGGGCCACATGTGGCCCTTTGCATGTCTCTGTCCGGCCCTCATGAGGTCTGTGAATATTTTTACATTTATTAGAAATGTCAAGCTTGTGTGTTGCAAATCATTAGATAGGTAAATTGTTTTCTGCCCTGTGAAGCAATAATGTAGTGCAATGCCTAAGACAAATTTCCCTAATGGGACAATAAAGTTGACCTTGACCTTGAATTATCTATTCCCCTTTTACCTGTGCCCACTACTGCCCCCAGTTGTGTACAACTAAAAATTGTTGGAAATAAACCGAAATAATAAAGACCTGCTATTATGTAAAGCAATTAACTAAACAAATAACTAGCAAGTGTCAGTTTTACTATTTAGAGCAATACAAATTCAGCGTAGAAGGGCGATTTTTGTCTTGGGTTAGATGTGCGAAGGGCACCGTTGCTTACAAACAAAAAGGTCTATTCGATGGTCAAAATGTCCAGGATTTTTGTCAGACACAGGTGGCAACCCTACTAGCTACCTACCTACATCATTGTGAAATGTCTGGTCATATTTAGTTGTTTGCCTAGTTGTTTGTAAAAAGTAGGCCTAGATCTATATATTTTCTGGCCATAGGTGACTGAAAGGCAGGCCTATCTATCATTTGTCTATAGGCAACTGTGCCTAGCTACATCAATCAATGTTATGCAAAAAATACTTAAAAAAAAACAATAGCTAGGGGGCCTAGGCCTATAAGGCCTGAGGCCTTTTTTGTATGTTCATTCATAGAATACACTTCTATTGTTAAATTAAAAACCTGCTTTTTTCCAGACTTCTCCTTACATCAGATGCAGTTCCAACTATACATCTGCAGTCAGCTGACGATAAAACTACTACTATCATTAGGCCTACACCACCTAGTCATGCAAGTCAACCTGAGCAAGAAGAGACTCCGATATCTCCTCCTCCTGTGGTTCCATCTGATGAGGGCTGTCCTATCCAGTCAGTTGATGATGGTGCAACTCCAGCCCCACCAAGAGATAATCCAGAACCATCAACAAGTCAATATGAGCCCAGCTGCAGGTGTGCCTACAAAAAGAGGGAACATCACCGACTGCTTGCTGAGGCTGAACAGGATTTCGAAGACAGAGAATCTGCAGCCCGTGCACTTCTCGATTTGTCTGGAATTGAACCTCTCGAGTTGAGTGATGCAATTTGTTCAAATGCAGATAAAAGTAAGTATCTTTGTGTATCCAATGTCAAATCAAATTATACGAGGTCTGACAATAAAGTATAGGTCCTTTTTATTTTTTTTCAAAAACTATATGGATTTCATTCATATGTTTTTATGTCAGACATGCTTAAACCCTCGTGCGCATGCGTGAGTTTTTCCATGCCTGTCGGTGACGTCATTCGCCTGTGAGCACTCCTTGTGGGAGGAGTCGTCCAGCCCCTCGTCGGAATTCCTTTGTCTGAGAAGTTGCTGAGAGACTGGCGCTTTGTTTGATCAAAATCTTTTCTAAACCTGTGAGACACATCGAAGTGGACACGGTTCGAAAAATTAAGCTGGTTTTCAGTGAAAATTTTAACGGCTGATGAGAGATTTTGAGGTGATACTGTCGCTTTAAGGACTTCCCATGGTGCGAGACGTTGCGCAGCGCTCTCAGCTGCCGTCGTCAGCCTGTTCAAGCTGAAAACCTCCACATTTCAGGCTCTATTGATCCAGGATGTTGTGAGAGAACAGAGAAGTTTCAGAAGAAGTCGGTTTCAGCATTTTATCCGGATATTCCACTGTTAAAGGAGATTTTTTTAATGAAAGCTCGCAGCCGCCGCAACGCTCCGCCACAGGAAAAACACCTCTGTTGAAAGCCTTAAGGACAAGTTGGAACATGTCCTGCTGTTAAACAATTCCTCATATACTCACTCCACTGAAAGGCATCAAAAGCCGCCTGGATTTTACAAATGGTTATCAACATGGAGGTGTTTTTCCTGTGCCGCCGCACTGCGTCGGCTGCGTCCCGACGCGCAGACCCGTCCGCACGTCTTTCATTAAAAAAAATCTCCTTTAACAGTGGAGTATTGGTATAAAATGCTGAAACCGACTTCTTCTGAAACTTCTCTGTTCTCTCACGACGTCCTAGATCAATAGAGCCTGAAATGTGGAGGTTTTCAGCTTGAACAGGCTGACGACGGCGGCTGAGAGCGCTGAGCGACGTCTCGCACCGTGGGAAGTCCTTAAAGCGACAGAATCACCTCAAAATCTCTCTTCAGCCGTTAAAATTTTCACTGAAAACCAGCTTAATTTTTCGAACCGTGTCCACTTTGACGTGTCTCACAGGTTTAGAAAAAATTTTGATCAAACAACGCGCCAGTCTCTCAGCAACTTCTCAGACAAAGGAATTCCGACGAGGGGCTGGACGACTCCTCCCACAAGGAGTGCTCACAGGCGAATGACGTCACCGACAGGCGTGGAAAAACTCACGCATGCGCACGAGGGTTCAAGCATGTCTGACGTAAAAACATATGAATGAAATCCATATAGTTTTTAAAAAAAATAAAAAGGACCTATACTTTATTGACAGCCCTCGTATGGTTACATTTTGCCTATGTGAATACTATGGCTCAGCCTTGGCACCTTTGATTTTTCCCTCTCTAGAAATCCAAACTCTGAAGTGGATTCCGAAGTGCCAAAACTGCAGGAAAAAGAGACGCTACAGGTCCATCAAAATACAGTGTGGCAAATCAAGTTGGACCAAATCTGCCAGAAAAGTTGCCACCAAAATGGACATCAGTGATGAGAGTGATGACTTCTCAGAGAGTGATGATGACTTCTCTGATGATGATTTTCCTGAGATGGATATTGACGACCATGATTATGTCCCACCTGATGAGGGATTCAGTGACAAAGACTGTCAGTTTGATGAGATGAAGTACGTTTTGTGATTTTCTCAGTTAGATATCATATAACTCTCTAAGTAGGTTGAAAATACCAACAGTGGTTCCTCCATTGTCACCCATGGCAACTTAGTCAACTGAAAGATTGAACCCCTTATGAAACCAGGCCCTGGGAATTTTTCAAAATCTTCCCAACAGCATTATTCTGTCATTTTATCACATATTTCGCCTAATTCTCTTTTTTGTAAATCAAATTAGTTACAGATTAATGATATTATCAAAAGATATGATTAAATGCCGTTTTCTGCATACCACAGGTTAGACGAGGAAGAACCTTTTCATAAGAGAAGGAAATATGTCGTCTTCACATTGTTAGCCATGGAACCAATCGTTGTTATAGACAGGTAAATTCCATAATCACCAGGGTTTATCCTTTTATAACTGATGACCTATTCCTTTGCCATCTTACAAATAACTTCAATAAATTAATTCAGGTGAGAGGCACCCTTCTGACAGTAAAGACAGTTTGTGACAGCTGTGGTGAAAAAGGTGAATGGCGAAGTCACCCATCTGTCAGGCAAATGCCAGTCCTCAACATTCTTCTCAGTGCAGTAATATTATTCACCGGCTCTATGCCAACTAAAGTACTGCGACTATTTCAGTAGGTTCTAACTAATGACTTATGTATAGTATTTGTTTGTATCAGGATTGTTATGCACAAAATACTTCAGAAGTAGTTGTATAAGTATTCTAATGATGATTGTTGTTTTCTTTCCAGTTTCCTAAACATACAGTGCTTTTCAATTCGTTCATTTTTTTATCATCAGTCTCTTTACCTACATGATGTTGTTTTTGATACCTGGAAAACTGGCAAAGAGAAATTCATGGAAAAGCTCCAAGGCAAAAGCCTTATTTTGGGAGGAGATGCCCGATGTGATTCCATGGGTCATTGTGCAAAGTTTGGGAGTTATAGTTTACTGGAACTTGAAACAAATAGCTGATTTCTGTTCAACTTGTTCAGGTGAGATATAACTCTCCTTACACATTTTATTTGAATAAATGAGAGAGCTTGGAAAAACTGTTGATTATACACTCAACAAAAATATAAACGCAACACTTTTGGTTTTGCTCCCATTTTGTATGAGATGAACTCAAAGATCTAAAACTTTTTCCACATATACAATATTACCATTTCTCTCAAATATTGTTCACAAACCAGTCTGAATCTGTGATAGTGAGCACTTCTCCTTTGTTGAGATAATCCATCCCACCTCACAGGTGCCATATCAAGATGCTGATTAGACACCATGATTAGTGCACAGGTGTGCCTTAGACTGCCCACAATAAAAGGCCACTCTGAAAGGTGCAGTTTTATCACACAGCACAATGCCACAGATGTCGCAAGATTTGAGGGAGAGTGCAATTGGCATGCTGACAGCAGGAATGTCAACCAGAACTGTTGCTCGTGTATTGAATGTTCATTTCTCTACCATAAGCCGTCTCCAAAGGCGTTTCAGAGAATTTGGCAGTACATCCAACCAGCCTCACAACCGCAGACCACGTGTAACTACACCAGCCCAGGACCTCCACATCCAGCATGTTCACCTCCAAGATCATCTGAGACCATCCACTCGGACAGCTACTGGAACAATCGGTTTGCATAACCAAAGAATTTCTGCACAAACTGTCAGAAACTGTCTCAGGGAAGCTCATCTGCATGCTCGTCGTCCTCATCGGGGTCTCGACCTGACTCCAGTTTGTCGTTGTAACCGATTTGAGTGGGCAAATGCTCACATTTGCTGCTGTTTGGCACGTTGGAGAGGTGTTCTCTTCATGGATGATGCGAAGGAGATGTGTTGCACTGCATGAGGCAAATGGTGGTCACACCAGATACTGACTGGTATCCCCCCCAATAAAACAAAACTGCACCTTTCAGAGTGGCCTTTTATTGTGGGCAGTCTAAGGCACACCTGTGCACTAATCATGGTGTCTAATCAGCATCTTGATATGGCACACCTGTGAGGTGGGATGGATTATCTCAGCAAAGGAGAAGTGCTCAATATCACAGATTTAGACTGGTTTGTGCACAGTATTTGAGGGAAATGGTGATATTGTGTATGTGGAAAAAGTTTTAGATCGTTGAGTTAATCTCATACAAAATGGGAGCAAAACCAAAAGTGTTGCGTTTATATTTTTGTTGAGTGTACATGTACCATGTATTTTTCAGAGTAATGAAACCCTGGGAAGCTATCACATGGAGCTGGAGGGTCTAAAACGTTGTCGAGATGAAGTCGGTGAACATCCAATAACAGCTCTGGTGACAGACCAACACCGACAGGTGGCTAAGTGGGTACGAGACAGTTGGAAAGTGCCTCATTTCTATGAATGCTGGCATGTAGTGAAAGGTAAGTCATCAAAATATTTCCCTACACTGTCTGTCCTTTGTTTTGCCAACATGTGTGTACTTTCAGGACTAAGCAAACAACTGGACCAGCTATCAAAAAAGAAGGGCTGCGAAAGTATAAAGGAGTGGATAAAGGGGATAACCTATCACCTATATTGGTGTGTTATGTCGTCGGACCCTGGTGATGAAGATGCCATAAAGGAGAAGTGGTTATCCACTATAGACAAAATAAAGACTATTTCAAAATTCAAGCAAAATTCTTTTCAGGTAGTGAATGCTTTGTCGAGTTGGAGGAGCTTTTGACAAAACCTCATTTCCTAAAAGATGTCATCATATGGGCAAACAAGTGGAGTGGAAAGCTATCATAGCCTTATCAACCACTTCGTTCCAAAAATGTATAGCTTTTCATATAATGGTATGCGCAGCAGGTAATTTCAACTTTTGGACTTGTGGTACCCTTGAATTTTCTCAAATTTGTTTAGCTAGTAATTACAAGGTCTAATCTAATTACAGGATTCTTCTAGCAGCCATGCACTATAATGAAAATGCTGGTAGGCCCCAAGCTGTGACAAAGGCAGGTACAGCACAGTATAGCATTGCCTTTCCCAAATTCAAAAACGGAGGCTACACCCTGAAAAAGGTCCTAGTAGATGCATCTTATCATAAGTACTAACAACTCATGAACTATAAAAATTTAGATTTTTCATTTAGATTTACATGTATATACTGGTACTTGTGGTTACGGTGTGGTTACTGTCTTGTCTATGTGGTTGTGGATATTTTCATATGCGTAATTTGAGGTTTACGAAGTTATCCTGCTAATCATGGTAAGCTATCTCTCTAGGATGGCTTTCATATGTAAATAATGCCAAATCACGATTTCAGGAATTAGAACATAGATGTACAAGGAAACAAGAGAAATTCAATATTCGTTAAATGCCAATAACAATTCTAACACTTCCCAGATTTAGAAATTTTACCTGCATTGAACAAATCACATAAAATTATTGTTGCTTCTATTTCAACCCATATTTTCAGAATATGTTGACAATTGCTTTGATATGTTGCTGAGGGAAATAGAGAAGTCCCCTCACAACAAGCAGCTGAGTGAACCACCACCACCTCTGTCAATCTTTTGACAGACCAGTCAAAGCTGATGCAATTGAGAAGTATTTTACAAGATTCGTAAATCAGTAGAGTGAGTTAAATTTTTTCAACACATTTATTGAGTTGAAGATCTGGGTACTTATGTCCAACAAATATAAAATCTTCCTCATCTCCAGGTGGTGGATACATTGCCCTGATGCAGCTGACAACACAAGATGGTATAACTACTCGATATTGAAAACCAAGTACTTTCCAGCACCACCGGACAAACTGTAGACGATATGTCTATATTTTGCATCTTGAGGCCCATCATAAGCATGTCCTTTATATTGTTGCTTGTATGCTAGCCAAGCACACTGCAAAGACCATGGGTTCAAACAGGTTGGCTCCAATCCTGGATGATCTGTCATACATACACTGGTGTAGCTTCATCCATCTTGGCTAACACCTCTGGTTCTTCCTGGCAGCATACGTTTTCTCTGGCAAGAGGCAGGACTTGGCAATGTGAACAAGTGCACCTGAAAAATGAGAAAATTCAACCTATATACCAGTTTTTAAATTTTGTTGCTGCACCAAGTAAATCCTGACTAATAATGATTAATAATTTTCGCCAAGCTTTTTCATGAATTTTGATGTTCAAGTGTGCAGCGTTGCTCCATGTGACCACTTCTGCCAGCACGCATGTGCACGTGAATGAGAGGTTTTCTCACTCTTTCTCTCTGCTCAAAACAATTACAGTCTAAAACCAAACCATGATTTCCCCTTTGGCTTTGGTGGAAAAGAAAACTCCAGCCATTTGGTGGAAAATGTTAAGACAGCGTGTGGCTGTGTGGAGCACGACAGCTGCTCCATGTGATCGCTTTAGCCAGCACACGAACATGAGGTTTTTTCACTGCTCTCTGCTCTAAGCAATTACAATCTGAAACAAAACCATGACTTTCCCAACAACTGGCTGTTTTTTCACCAAATGATAAATACAATGAATGAATGAAAACTGTTTATTTCGAACATTTGATACAACAAGATAGATCAGTGAAGACAACAACAAAAAAGTTCCTACTGTGTACCCAACATGTCCGAAAAGGGGTAGGGTGAAGCATCATCTTATTTTTCCCTACCCCTTCTTCCCCACAACCAGTAATACCCTTTGCCACATATACACATAGATTCCTACACACCTAAACCGATATATACACACATAAATATACACCTACACATACCTACTTACATACAAAATACTATATATTTACAAGCCGAAGCAAAAAACACCCAAACCGACATATTTGGAGGCGGATGTGCACTGGCTTCATGCACATGTGAACGTCTGTTTTGACACCTGTGGCTGGTGCAAAAAAAAAAGAAAAAAAGTCTTGGCCTTTTTCATTGGTGGAAACATAATAAAAACCATCGACCCCACCTGGGCGCAGATGTCACTCAGAGAACAGAAAGAAAAAAGCCTCCAGAGGCCCAATGCTGCCTCTGGTGGACAACAGGAGGAAGTGTCAGGTCTGTTATGTTCAACATAGGGCATTTTGTGGGACAAATATAATTTGTGTGGCATCTGATGGTTTTGTAAAAAGCTGTACAAAAAAAAAAAGCCCTTGAATTTCCTCCATTTAATGCAAATAGTTTAATATAACTGTTTATATACAAATTTGTACATACATTTTTTAAACTTACATTCCAAGTGATAAAAAATTTGTTACACGTTTGCAGTTTTAACAGTAAAAAAACTAACTTTTTTCCTATTGGGAGTTTAGTTTTTTGTGTGAAATTAGGTTTAGTGTTTTAATGCAGTATGTCAGAATGAAAGAAAAACTAAAGTCACACAGGTGAGGTTGTGCTGAAAAAATGACATCAAACAAGGCAAAGTAAACAGTTTTTTTTTTTTTAAGGTAAAACCAAAAGTAGTCAAAAACAACCAATTATACCCTGGACTCCAGAAGGTGAAGAATAAAGCAACTTTGCCAACAAACCCAGGAGCTTCTTACAGCATCTAAGTATGTGGTGTATTATTTTTAAGTGACTATAAATGAACAGATACATATATTCCGGAAATCTGACTCAAATAGAAAGACTTCACATGACCTCACTATTCATAGCAGAGCTGCATGGCGCCATGACGGATCCCTGCGCTGTTATTATAAGACAGATGGGCAGACAGTTAAGATCAACTGAATTTGGATAAGATTTTAGGGCAACACTATAGTTTTATGTTGTCTTGTGTGCACATCCTGCTTCAAAAAGTTTCATTGTTAAATACAAATACAAAGTACTCACTGACCACAGTACCATTTATAGTACATGGAGGGCCTGAGCTTGTATCACATCAACCATTTGAAGATAAGAGTTTGCGGCTGAGCTGCACACGCCACATGCATCATCTAAGGCAGATCTTTTATGGCAGTATAAATTTGCTTCAGAGACTTCGTCCTAGCTCCCCCGCTACTTCTTGTCAAACACATCATTGTATTTGCTACCTTTTACATTTGTGACAACTCTCTGGACATGATGTTCAAAGGTCAATTTACAATCCATCCAGACACCCAAAAACTGTTTTCTCTTGCTCTTTCCAGACGACAATATCAGTTTCAGGGCTGTGAAATGAAATTGTGAAATCCGAGAAAATTTGCAGGGGGTCTGGGGGCATAGGACCACAGGAGCGGGGGTTAATGTTGCATCTAATGATACATTTTCAGCATCTCCTGGAACAAAAAAACCTCTAAATTAGTACATATTAATGACCCTGTATTCAACCTTTCATTTGAACCGTCAATGATCATGTGGAAATAACAGAAATATGACGTGGAAGTAGGACCTGGAATGATTTTCCTTTTTATTGTAAACCAAATTATTGATTAACTCAGAACAATTAAATGGCATAAAATTCATGAAGACTGAAAAGACTGTACAATATTTGAAAATCATGGCAAAATATCAATACATTATAGTAAAAAAAAAAACATTGTGTAAATTCTTGTAAATCCACTCAAGTCAGTGACACTTTCCCATGAAATAAGTCTACATTAATAAAAACTCAATTATATTCTTGTATAAATTCATGTAAATCCATTCAAAGCCAGTCTTTTTTCCAAGAACAGAAAGTCTAGATTAATGGAAAAAGTCACATAATCCTGTCTAAAATCCTGTTTGAACAGCACAATGTTTATTTTCCAGAAAGAGGAAAATTCTTAACGTGTTTCCTGATGGCACAGTTTCACTGTTTCCCATTTCTTTCCAGGTCTGTTGATGAAGCCAGCGACAATTCCACAGATTCTTGTCCTTACAAGACTTTTTCAAACTTTCTCGCCATCTTCTCTTTGTCCGACGTCGGTCCGTGACACAGACATGCTGCACAAATTCTTCTTTTAAAAACTTTAAAGCGCTCAAGGTTTGCAATGTCCACATGCTACGCGCAAGAGCCACACAGCGGCACTGCAGCAAACCGACCAATCACGCTTTCTGAAATTGTCACAACAGCCATGCTTTTTTCTCCTCGAAACTCGGCGGATCCGAGGACATTGATCTGCATTTAACACACAGATCAGTGTTCACGGAACGCCGCGGACTTATAAAACTTGCACAATGTCGTAGAAAAAAAACAACACTTGCGATAGACATTTTAAAAATTCAGTGATGATCACAATTAGAGTTAAACACTAACACCCCCCACTCCTCCCATGATGAAAGCCACGAAATTTCACAGATCCACAGAGTTTTCACAGCCTTGCAGATTTTATTGCACCTCCTTCGATATGTCTTCCTGCTGCGATCTCTGTCGTAGAAGACAGCTACTTTTCCGTCGGATAAGACTGGTGCTGGCTCATACTCCCAGATGTGTTCCTTTACTTCACCTCCAGTTCCTTGCATACTTTCCAGTGTAGATATTTACAGATATTTTGTTTCAGGATGTCTAAATTCATGAGAATTCCTACAGGAAATATCTTTTTTCCATTTGACTTCAATTTCCTTCGAAGAGAGTGCAATGGGCCCTAGACCTGGGTCTATAGTTGCACGCCTAAATAGTACTGGCATGAATTCTCATGCGCGTGTTCAGGTAGTTCTCTCGTCCGAATCTTTTACCACACTCAGAACAGACAAATGGTTTTTTGTCTTTGTTTTTTTATTTCTTTGATGTCTTTTTAATAGAATGCAGTGGGCCCCAGACCTGGGGTCTAAAGTTGCACCCTAGGTCTATAGTTATCCTAACCAGAGCTGGCATTGTATCCAAGGGCTCTCTTCAAGATGATCATTCCCTTAATTGCAGACAACGGCACCTCGTGTGCTTGGGTGACCAGGATTGCCTCAAGGTATTTCTACAGGTTCATTAGGCCTGTTGCTCCCACCGCAACTGGGATGAAATTGATGTCTTTCAATGACCATGTTGTTCATAGTTCATTTTTCAGGTCTTGGTATTTTGTGATCTTTCTTTTTGCCTTTTCATTTATCTTTGATGTCTTTTTAGTAGAATGCAATGGGCCCCAAACCTGGGGTCTAAAGTTGCATCCTAGGTTCTATAGTTATCTTAATCAGATCTGGCATTGTATCCGAGGGCTCTCTTCAAGATGGTGATCGTTCCCTTAATCGCAGACAACTGCACCTCATGTGCACTTGGGTGACCGGGGATTGCCTCAAGGTATTTCTTCAGGTTCTTCTTCATCAGGCCTGTTGCTCCTACCACAACTGGAATGATATCGATGTCTTTCAATGACCATGTTGTTCTTAGGTCATTTTTCAGGTCTTGGTATTTTGAGATCTTTCCCCTTTCAGCTCGATTCAGGCCGTAATCATTGGGGACTGTCACATCAATGATTTTGGCTGTTTTCTCTTGCTTGTTCCAGATGACAATATCAGGTTTGATTGCACCTCCTATGTGTCTTCCTGCTGGGATCTCTTTGTCGTAGAAGATCGTTATTTTTCCATTGGATGAGACTGGTGTTGGCTCGTGCTCCCAGACATGTTCTTTGACTTCCAACTCCAGTTCCTTGCAGATCTTCCAGTGGAGATATTGACAGATCTTGTTATGTCTGGATGTATAATGCCCATCTGCCATGAGGATCTGGCATGCTGATGTTAGATGGATTACACTCTCAACAGCTGTATGACAGAATCGGCATTTATCATTTTGTGAGATCCCTGCCATTTTTTTGAAGCCATTAGTTAGAAGTCCCTGATCTTGTGCTCCAATCAGAATTCTTTCTCCATCAAAACCAAGTTTTCCATTTTTTAGCCACTGCATTGATCCAACTTTGTCGATGTATTCCTTTTCGAGTTCTTCTTGGAAACGTCCGGCTCTTTTGTGTTGTTTCCATCTTTCCACTCGATGTTTTCCTTCTTTTTTTGCAGTATTGTTCTCTGGTCTGTCTTGCAAGTTTTGTTGCAGGCGTGAGACTGTTGCTTTTTCTCTCTTGTAGAAGTTCTCCGCCAAAGTTTTTTGCCAGTTTAGTGATTGAGGTCCGTTCACTTATGGTCGTGGTGTTGTGTGACCGTTTTATGATTTCTTCTTCAGAGCTCTTTAAGTACTGGCCAATACTTATTATCGATGCTCTGTAGGCCTGGTTGATTTCAGTAAGACCCATACCGCCTTCTCTGCGAGGTAGGTATTCTGTCCATGCACTGATTTCTGTATGTGTTTGTGGAGGGTGAGCATTTTTCTGGTTTTTGTGTCCAATTTGTTAAGTTCGCATTGTGGCCAGTTCACTATGCCAAATCCATAGGTCACCACTGGTATTGCAAACTGGTTTATGGCTGTGATTTTATTTTTTGGCGTCAGCTGTGTTTTGCAGATCTTTTTTAAGCGGTTTAGGTATTCTTTTGTTGTTTTTGTTCTCATTTTCTTGTGTTCAATTGAATTACTTTGTTCAATTCCCAAGTATTTGTATGTGGAGTCTGCAGCCAGGTCTGCAATGTAGCTCCCTTCATCCAATTGTATGTTTTCAGTTTTGTCTTTTTCCTTTTGTCATTGTGCATTTTGAGCATTTATCCAGTCCAAATTCCATGACAATGTCTTTTGAGAACTTATGGGCAGTTTCCACGAGTTGAGTGAGTCCGTTTTTGTGTTGGCATAGATTTTCAAATCATCCATGAACAACAGATGGTTCACAAGTTTTTGGTTTTCCTTTCCTTTGTCTTTACTTAAGTCATATCCAATGTCTTGCTCCTTCAGGATCTTGCTGAGCGGGTCCATGATTAAGCAGAATAAGAGAGGTGAAAGGCTGTCTCCTTGAAGTATCCCTCTCTGAACTCGTACGTCTGGGATTGTTATTTGTCCCTCTGTGTGATTGAGGGTGATGGTGGTGTTCCACTTGTTCATTTGTGCTTTCAGGAAGGTTCTTATTTTCTCATTGATGTTGTATAGTTCTAAGCACCTCAAGATCCAGGAGTGTGGTACACTGTCAAATGCCTTTTTGTAATCAATCCAAGCCATGCTGAGGTTCCTCTGCCTTGTTTTGCAGTCCTCCAGGATAGCTTTGTCTGTCAGTAACTGGTCTTTAGCTCCTAATCTTCTTTTGGAAATCCTTTCTGTTCATTTTCCAGGTAGCCACCATTGTCAAGATGTTCATAAATGGCATCAGCTATGATTCCTGTCAGCCATTCTTGCCATTGTGGTCATTACTTTGCTGCTTTTCCACTGTAATATTATTGCTAGTCTTTTAATGACAACATACGATATATATGATTTACTAGCATTTTATTACAAGTAGATATAAAGCCATTCGGAATTTGACTTTTGAGCCTCAGTCGGGATAAAAAATACCACCCACATCCCCCCAACCACATTAAATTTAAATGCCACCTGTGACCACCATGTACATATCATATTACAACCGTGGTGTGTGTGTGTGTGTGTGTAATATATATATATATATATATATATATATATATATATATATATATATATATATATGAACATAAACATTTTTGTTTCCATATCTGTGTATGCTGGCGCTGAATTATAGTCTCAGTGTATCGATATTAAATTGCGACATAACGACTTTAAAATAGACATTTGTTTTACATAATTACTCTCACATTAAGGCTGTTGTACAGTTCATTATAGTGCAGTTGATGGCAAAGCACTGGCTGCCTTTTTCCCTCTCATTTCACTTGTTTAAAGTAGACCTGCATTGAAATAAATGTGGTCAGATTTCAGAAAGAAATAGCTGATAGGTATTTATAAGACCCTTGTGAATGCAGTAAAGTAAATCTGTAAGCCCAATTTTGTAATTCAGCGGAGAAATCTTCGTTTAAAAATGACAAATTTGCAGCTAAAATTTAGCCCTCTGTGAAAACAGTTTGTACAGTATCATTTCCGTGACGTCAGGGACAAGACGACGCACTCCCGCCTTCAGTCCGATCCCGCATTGAAATTGATATTATCTGTTAGTAATGTTACTTATACACATCCTGGTTTCAACATCCAAAAGTAAGCTGCAATGAATGTGAGATACAGATCTGTGTGCTCAGATGAGCAACGGCATCGACAGCGGGCGCCATTCTTCACCGACGCCTCGCTTTCTGCCTCTGCTGCGCTTACCGATTCGTGCTCGGTAAACAGAAGCGGGCCACTCACATCGCCCGTGTCTGTTGTGCAGCCAGCACCACGTCCCTTGCTACTGAATGGAGGTGCAGCCAACTTGGCACAAGTCCAGAGAATACGCTCGCTGTTTTGATGCGAGCGGCCGGTAACACCTGTTGCTGCAAGGACAGACTTTCCGCAGCGCTGCACGTCTCGGTAATCGGAGCTGCAGAGCTCCATGGCCGCTGAGAGAGGTTTATAACTTTTTAATGACTTGCATTCTTTGCGCGTCCTGCCTCTGTACCCCGTGATGGTACCTGGAGGCGAAAGACAGTAGATTTTCAATGCGACACTACTCAGTCAAACGGGCGTATGGAAAAAGTCCCCCAAAATAATTTTCAAGCACAAATAAAAGAAATGTGTACTCACCAAACGTGCCGTAAGACAATATGAAGTTTTAAAAAAGTAGATCCTTACGTAAGAAAAAGGTGCAGATGCAAACTGACGTAAATCCACAAATTACAATTGGCGCAATGCATGCTGGGAGAGGGTCTTGTCCGTGACGTCTCGGCAGCGTCCATGATGAGAGGGACAATTTGTGGAGGGCTAAATGTTAGCTGTAAATTTGTCATTTTCAAATGAAGATTTCTCTGTTGAATGACAGATCTGGGCTTGCAGATTTACTTTACTACATTCAGCAGGATCTCATGTGTAAATGTAAGTCAGTTTTTGTTCAAAAAATCTGACTGCATTTTTTTCAATGCAGGTCTCCTTTAACAGGTGCCGTAACTCTCTCAAGGTGCTCTCTCCACCCATAGTAATGGCTCCATGGACGCACATCTCTAGTCACATGATGTCCATTCCAGGACTATATTTCCATGGCTGTAGCCACCTAAGGGGTCAATGAAGAATTACACATAGGTCATATCATGTTGAAAACTATATCACGTTATTTGTCTGATCATAACGATTCCAAAAAAGTATAGTTTGAAACATCTATGATGGAATGTTATGGGGTAAAAACAGCAAAAATGGTGACAAAGGTCAATTTCAGTTTGTACAGGGCTCAAAAGTTAGAGTTGCTCCAATTTCAGTAAAAAATAATGCAAATTATTGGTTAAATTAAAAGAATTAATAAATCAAATAGTTTTGACTGTGCTGAATGTTTGGTCTCCAAAGTAAAGGTCAAACAAGGTTGACATCCATTGGATTCTATGGCAGGTGACATGTTACCCCGTAACATAACTAAGCATGACAGATGGTGCAAACTATTCCTTTTTAAAATGCTATTAACTCACCCATTACGGAAATTCACTGTATGTCAAACTGTCAATGGCCAACAAACCATCCACTGTTCCTCCCGAGAAGATGGCTCTCTAACCACCCATCCAAGATGGTCAAAACCAGATGGTGTCTTGGATGGCACAGTGGCAACGTAGCGTGCAGCGAGGCAAAGACGGCCGTCCCCTCCCTTTACAGTAAATCATGTATGTCAAATTAGGTCAAATTTGATTTAGTTTATTTTTATTTTAGCAAAAACTTAAAACTAACCCCTACTTACCTCCTGTAATTGAAGCTCCAACTGTTCTTTTGATTTAAAAAAAATACACTTGAGTAAATGATTCCACCAGAGTAAGCTGCTTTTCTGTGGGAGTTTGCACTCTTGTTCCCCTCTTAAAGTGTGGCATTTCTCCCACGCAGCTAGATGCCTCTGTTTTAGATGCTGGAATAAGCTTGTTGTGCGGCTGTGTTTTGTTGCAATGGGCTTTCAGGGTTCTCCCCAGAAATTAGTATAGCGGTGCTGTTGGCAGTTATCACCCGAGGCGGCGCGTTGTGAGTCATTTTGACTGGTTTTAGATGCATTGAAAGCAAGAATAATAGACAAAAAAATGACACTTATGTTGTAATATCAGAGTTCTTTTTTGCATGCTTCTAAGTTAATAAAATAAATAACATTTATTTATTTATTGAGGATTTATTTCATTCATTTAAAAGAAAAACAGAAAAGCAAAATTAACAAAACATTACAAACCATTGAACGAAAAGGAGCAGTTTGGAAGAACAAGTCTTATATATTCTGCCCCTTTTTTTACAATACAATCTTGCAAAGCATCATCAATCGACATCATTGCATTTCTATGACTGTCACATGCCACCGACTTCTTTCCTCATTTTAACAATTATTTAAAAGACTACATCCCTAATAGATTACATTTTAAACTTCAAACATTCTAAACGTTATTAACAGATTACATTTTTAGCTTTGTCACAGCCCACTGACTTATTTCATAGTTTCATACTTATGAAATACATCAAGTTTAATACATTTTTTAAATAATTTAAGCGACCTTGATTCATTGATTTCTTTGTTGAGGTTGTTCCATAATTTTACACCATTCACTGCAATACTCCGTTCCTTTATCTTGGTTCTGAATCTTGGTTTTTTAAAGACTTCTATGCCCTTCAAATTATAACTACTTACTCTTTTTTCAAACATATTTTAAATGTTTATTGGTAAGGTATTGTTATTCGCTTGGTACATTGTTTGTAATATTTGTAATATTAATATAACATTGAAAAGTTTAAAAACATTAATTTTTGATGGACATATCATTTGCTCTCCTCTTCAAAAATGACACACTGTACCTTTAATCCAGTCAGACAGGCAGAGGTTTTTTTTATGTTGACAGTTTAGTTTTTTCTTATTAGATAAGATAAGACTTTATTGAGCTCACAGTGGAAAATTCACATTATGTCAGCTCTTAAAAAAAACATATAGAAGATGAGTTTGAGTAGAGGAAATTGTGCGTCAAACAGCGTGTGCAAGATAAGCAATAATAATACTTGTAGCAAGACAATAAACAAAGATGATGAGGTAGAAATAGAATATATTATATATATATAATATATATATAATCAAACAAAAATATAAACGCAACACTTTTGGTTTTGCTCCCATTTTGTATGAGATTGAACTCAAAGATCTAAAACTTTTTCCACATACACAATATCACCATTTCCCTCAATATGTTCACAACCAGTCTAAATCTGTGATAGTGAGCACTTCTCCTTTGCTAAGATAATCCATCCCACCTCACAGGTGTGCCATATCAAGATGCTGACTCAGACACCATGATTAGTGCACAGGTGTGCCTTAGACTGCCCACAATAAAAGGCCACTCTGAAAGGTGCAGTTTTATCACACAGCACAATGCACAGATGTCGCAAGATTTGAGGAGCGTGCAGTTGGCATGCTGACAGCAGGAATGTCAACCAGAGCTGGTTGCTCGTGTATTGAATGTTCATTTCTCTACCATAAGCCGGTCTCAAAGGCCGGTTTCAGAGAATTTGGCAGTACATCCAACCAGCCTCACAACCGCAGACCACGTGTAACCACACCAGCCCAGGACCTCCACATCCAGCATGTTCACCTCCAAGATCGTCTGAGACCAGCCACTCGGACAGCTGCTGAAACAATCGGTTTGCATAACCAAAGAATTTCTGCGCAAACTGTCAGAAACCGTCTCAGGGAAGCTCATCTGCATGCTCGTCGTCCTCATCGGGGTCTTGACCTGACTCCAGTTCGTCGTCGTAACCGACTTGAGTGGGCAAATTCTCACATTCGCTGGCGTTTGGCACGTTGGAGAGGTGTTCTCTTCACGGATGAATCCCGGTTCACACTGTCCAGGGCAGATGGCAAACAGCGTGTGTGGCGTTGTGTGGGTGAGCGGTTTTCTGATGTCAGTGTTGTGGATCAAGTGGCCCATGTCTAAACTCTGAACCAAACAACATGGGAAGGTTGTTAAAGGCAAACATACTGGTAGATCAAGGAAGACATCAAAGCGTCAAGACAGAAAACTTAAAGCAATATGTCTCAAAAATCAAACATGCACAACAAAACAAATGAGGAACGAATGGGAGGAAACTGGAGTCAACGCCTGTGACCGAACTGTAAGAGACCGCCTAAAGCAAATGGGATTTACATACAGAAAAGCTAAACGAAAGCCATCATTAACACCTAAACAGAAAAAAACAAGGTTTCAGTGAGCTAAGGAAAAGCAATCGTGGACTGTGGATAACTGGATGAAAGTAATATTCAGTGATGAATCTGCATTGGGCAAGGTGATGATGCTGGAACTTTTGTTTGGTGCCGTTCCAATGAGATTTATAAAGATGACTGCCTGAAGAGAACATGTAAGTTTCCACAGTCATTGATGATATGGGGCTGCATGTCAGGTAAAGGCACTGGGGAGATGGCTGTCATTACATCATCAATAAATGCACATGTTTACGTTGATATTTGTGACACTTTTCTTATCCCATCAATTGAAAGGATGTTTGGGGATGATGAAATCATTTTTCAAGATGATAATGCATCTTGCCATAGAGCAAAAACTGTGAAAATATTCCTTGCAAAAAGACACATAGGGTCAATGTCATGGCCTGCAAATAGTCCGGATCTTAATCCAGTTGAAAATCTTTGGTGGAAGTTGAAGAAAATGGTCAATGACAAGGCTCCAACCTGTAAAGCTGATATGGCAACAGCAATCGGAGAAAGTTGGAGCCAGATTGATGAAGAGTACTATTTGTCACTCATTACGTCCATGCCTCAGAGACTGCAAGCTGTTATAAAAGCCAGAGGTGGTGCAACAAAATACTACTGATGTGTTGGAGCGTTCTTTTGTTTTTCATGATTCCATAATTTTTTCCTCAGAATTGAGTGATTCCATATTTTTTTTCCCTCTGCTTGGTGCCACTGCCACAATTTTTTTTTTTTCCTGATTTATTATAGTGTTTCTTAAAGCCAGAAAGTTGCCATTTGAAATGACTTTAGTTTTGTGTCATGTCTGTGATCTGCTTTTTTTTCTACAAAATTAAACAACTGAATGAACATCTTCTGAGGCCGGTGATTCCATAATTTTTGCCAGTGTGTGTGTGTGTGTGTGTGTGTGTGTGTGTGTGTGTGTGTGTGTGTGTGTGTGTGTGTGTGTGTGTATAAACATGATTGAAATTAAGAAAATAGTCTATTACAGTTTGATAATATGGGGGGGGTGAATCAACCTGAACTTCAACATCAAACATAGGACAAGGTTCATTGTCAGAGAGAGGGCCAGGTTGGGAGTTAATTCCAAGAGACAATCAATGCATTTCTGCCTCCTGAACGGCCTGAATATAAGGAAAAATGGGTCAATTTTAATCTAACATAATGTTGCCTGTGCCCTTCAGCAAAATAGCCAAGAACCAAGACAGGCAAGCTTTCACAAAAACAACCAGATGGTGAGATGACAGAGGCTGCACATGAACCAAGAGTTGAGTGAATAAGAAACTGAACATTGAATATCTGGGATGCTCTTTGAACAGTTAGGTGGTCACCGTATGTGCCATCTAGCACCATCCTCTGTAAGTAATCTGCCCATGTCCTCTCGACATACTCTGAAAGAGGTGTCCCATCGAGTCCATATAGATTAAGTGTCAAATCTGCTACAATTTCTTTGCGCAATAATGATGTAGAGTGAAAAATTCCAATGGTGGCCAATTGGTCAGCAACAGCAGCAAATTGGCAACTGGCATCGTGTCTAAGCAAATGTTCAGGTTTGATGATTCAAAATACTCCAATCTGTTCTGTGTATAAGGAATTTGCAGGTGCATCTGTTGAACTGTTTTGGGCTGAGACTTTTGGCGCTGCTTTTTTTTTTTTTTCTCATCTTGTTACACTAGTGACATCAGACACTGAAAACCACTTTTGTGTCGCAGTGGGGTAATTTGTGCAACTTTAGGTTTCTTTTCACAACTAAACCTGGTATTACAAGATATCTTTTTGAAACTCTGTGATTGCCTCTCTTCACTCTGACCAACACATTGTCATTTACCGTATATACTTCTTGATGAAGTCATTCACTGTGTGCTGCCCGATGTTGCATCTTGTGCCCTTCTCCTAATTTTTATTTGCTTATCCTCAAACAAAAGCATAGGCTTTTGGGTGGGCAGTGTTTAATGTTGTGGTAGACAATGTTCTTCAGGAAATTCAGCTGGGGAACAAGTTAACCTGTTGGACATTTTGTGTCTTTTTCTTCCATAGTACGCCTCCAAAGGAGACATCCAGCTCAAAACCTCCTTTGGGTCTTCATTCATTACCCTGGCATATGTTGGTTAATGTTTAATTTTAATTTAATTAGCTTATAATGCGCCAAATCACAGCAAAAGCTGTCTCAAGGCGCCTTAAATAAAACAAGTCAACATAAAATTGAATAAATAATTAAAAATGAATAAAAATTCAAATACATTAATAAAAACAGAAGTAAAAGAATAAAACAAATAAAAAATAAAAACTATTCATAAGAAAGAGAATAAAATAGGTTTTGAGTCTTGACTTAAAAATGTCCACAGACTCAGACTGCCTCACAGTCGCAGGAAGACTGTTCCACAGGGTGGGTGCACGATACGAAAAGGCTCTTTAACCTGCTGACTTCTTCTTCACCCTGGGAACACAGAGAAGTCCCGCATCCTGCGACCGCAAAACCCGGGCCAGCACGTAGCGTTCCACCAGATCACCCAGATAAGATGGCGCCAGTCCATGAACAACCTTATAAGTCAATAACAAAACCTTAAAATCTGCTCTCACAGAGACAAGGAGCCAGTGCAAAGATGCCAAAATGGGTGTGTGTCAGACCTTCTGCTACGTGTCAGAAGTCTGGCGGCAGCATTCTGAACCAGCTGAAGACCCCTAATGCTGGACTGTGGTAACCCTGAAAATAAAACATTACAATAATCTAGTCTAGAAGAAACAAAAGCATGAATCAGGGTCTCAGCATCAGCCATGGACAGGATGGGGCGGATCCTTGCTATATTTCTGAGATGGAAAAAATCAGTCCTAGTAACATCCCTGATGTGGAGGTCAAAAGACAACGTGGGATCAAAAATTACCCCAAGGTTCCTCATTTTGTCTGTATGACACAGGAACCCAGGCTAAGTGCCAGCTGGTCAAACTGATGCCGATGTCTCGCTGGACCAAGAACCATGATTTCAGTCTTATCAAAGTTTAAAAGTAGGAAGTTACAAAACATCCAACTTCTCACTGATAGAAGACAGTCCTCCAGGGATTTTATGGGAGTGAGATTTCCCGCAGTTATTGGCATGTACAACTGGGTCAAACAAATGTTTGACCCAGTTAGGGTTGCAACAACGAATCGATAAAATCGCTAAAATTCGATTACAACAGGTGTTGGCAACACATTGCATCATCGACGCGTTGTGTCGAGCGATTATGGCGCCAGAAGCAACCAGTGCACAGAGCAGATCAGACGCTGTTTCGTAGAAGAACTACACACTTAGAATATGGCAGAAACAAGTAGACAGAAGAAAATCAAGACTTCAAAAGTGTGGGAGCACTTTACGTTAAACAACGCAAAGACGTTTGTTAACTCCAACATTTGCAAGTCGGACCTCGCATGGCACGGGAGTACGACGGTAATGATGCAGCATCTCAAATGAAAGCATATCAGAGTCATCAATGAGGAAGGGGAGAGCTCAGTGTCTGGGCAAGTTAACAAATGTTTGTTTTTGTTTAAGCAGTCGTAAAATCCAGCCAGGCTGTTTGTGCTGCACTGGCCGCCCTGCAGACAGAGAGCCAAGCAGCGCTGCAGCGGAAAAAAAAAAACTGTCCAAGTCTTCACATAAAACCAGCTCCTTCAGCTTGTATAGCTCCAGAAATTCATTTATAGGCTTTATTTTACAGTTGAAAGTCTTCATGTTTCCAAAGTTTGCTCAAATACGAGAATGTTGCACATATAATGAGTCAGGCTGCAGTTTTTGATTTAGGTTTTATGGTTAACTGGTTATGCTAATTGCTCATCTGCAGCAATAAAAATGCCTCTCTTTTCACCATATATTTTATAACATATGTTTCAATGTTGTTTTATGGCAACTCAGCCCTTTGATAAAGCAATGCCATTTGAAATAATTATTTTTCTTCTTTATTATAAACTGTTTTATTCTTTATTTATATTTCAACAGCCAAGGGACATTTGACAATTTCTTGATTTTCAAGTATTTTAAGTTTTCAAATAATGTTCTGTTGTTAAAGTGATGTAAGGAGAGAAAAATTGTTTCCCTGGCACATTTTTAAAAAATTCCCCGCTAATCCGATTAATCAATTAATCGTGTCGAAACCCCATCAGATTAATCGATGATCCAAATCGTTTGTTGCAGCCCTAGACCCAGTTGACTCCTCCTTCTTGATAGTTGACTCAGTCGTACATTATTTTTTTCCTGAGTACACGGTGGCTTCTCTCCAGTTTACCCTGGCTCTGGGGATGATATGGTGAGCTCTGAATTATTTTCACCTGAAGGGATTCCGTGAGTTTTTTTTTTAAATTGCACCTTTGAATTCCTTTCCTTGATCATGCAGTATAACCTTTGGTGGACCATGCTCAGTGTAAATGTCTTCAAGATGTCTGGCAATTTCAGTGCTGTGTTTACTCTTCAACAGGTAGCTAACTGTTGGCTAGATAGTGAATTACGTCATACATATTTCATATCATACCATTGTCTGTTTGCAAACATGTGCTTCCACTTAATTTCAAGATTATTAGTATATTATGACATTAGTGACTCAGTTATTACATTTGCAAATAAATTTTTTTTGTACCAGGCCAATAATGTAATAACCAGCCAATAACGTAATAATTACGTTATTTGCCAAAAGTTAATACATTATCGGTTCGAGGCCAGTTGTTACATTATTAGCCTATTACATTTTTAAAATTGGAAATTTATTACGTTACCGGCCATTATTACGTTATTGGCCGTTATGACATTATGGGCTTCTACAGCATCTTATTTACAATATGTGAAGTGGAGTTTAGATGCGGCAAGGTGACACTCCTGCTGGAATTTGTAAACAAGATGTTATTGCACATGATTTGTAGACAGATTAATATTGCACATAATTTGTGGACATATTATTGCATATGGTTATTTCACGGTGTTATTGTACAGTCTGACAGCAGCAGGAGGAACGACCTGCGGTATCATTCCTTCTTGCACTGAGGGTGCCTCAGTCTGTCACTGAAGGAGCTACTCAGCTCCACCACAGTCCGGTGCAGAGGAGTTGTCCTGAACACCCCTCCTCTCTGCCATCCTCTACTGAGTCCAGAGGACAGCCCAGGGCAGAGCTGAACTTCCTGACCAGCTTGTTCAGTCTTTCTCTCCCACTCTGTGCTGCCCGGGGCCCAACAGATGACAGCATAGAGAGAGAGAGCAGAGGCTACAACAGAGTTATAGAAAGTCTTAAGGAGGAGTCTGCTCACTCCAAAGGATCTCAGTCTCCTCAGGAGGTGGTGGCGACTCTGGCCTTTTTTGTACAGGGCGTCGGTGTTGTGAGTCCAGTCCAGTTTGTTGTTGAGGTGAACACCCAGGTATTTGAAACAGTCTCTGTTCTCCCCCTGGATGTTCACCGGTGGGTGAGGTGGTGGTTTCCTCCTGAAGTCGATCACCATTTCCTTCGTCTTACTGGTGTTGAGACACAAGTGGTTGTGCTCACATCAGTCCACAAAGTCTGTGATGACTGACCGGTACTCCAACTCGTTCCCCTCAGACACACGACCCACAATGGCGGAGTCATCAGAACTTCTGGAGACGGCAGCTGTCAGTGTTGTAGGTGAAGTCCGAGGTGTAAAGGGTGAAGAGGAAAGGCGAGAGGACGGTGCCCTGGGGGGCCCCGGTGCTGCACCTTACCACCTTAGACTGGCAGCCACACGTACTGCGGGCGGTCAGTGAGGTAGTCGATGGTCCAGGCGGTGAGATGTCCATCCACACCTACGTCCCCCAGCTTCCCCTGCAGCAGTGCCAGTCTGATGGTGAAGGCGCTGGAGAGATCAAAAGAACATGACTCTCACAGTGCTCCCGCCAGTCTTCAGGCGGGTGAGCACCCGCTGCAGCAGGTAGATGACAGCGTCATCTACCCCAATGTTGGGCCTGTAGGCGAACTGTAGCGGGTCCAGGATGTCACTCAATACGGTGCGGAGGTGAGACAGGATGAGCCGCTCCATGGTCTTCATGAGGTGGGAGGTCAGGGCAACTGGTCTGTAGTGGGCCGGTTCCTTGGCGTGCGGTGCTTTGGGAACCGGGACCACACAGGAGGTCTCTTACAGGGTGGGGACCACCAGGCTGCACATCTTGTTAAAGATGTGGCTGAGGACCTCACAGAGCTCATCTGCACAGGAGCCTCTGGGAGATCCCATCAGGTCCTGCTGCTTTCCTCTGCTTCAGCCGCAGGAGCTGGCCTCTCACCTCGGTTGGAGTTACAGTGAGGGGGAGGGGGAGCTGAGGTGTGATCTGAGGTGGGCTGGTGCTGGAGATGTGTGGAGAGCCGGGAGCAGGCAGGGGGGCAGGTGTGGAGGAGCCAAAATGGATAAAGTAACTGTTTAGCTCCTCTGCAAACCAAGAATCTCCATCTGCAGTCCTGCTGGCACCCTGCCCTAATCCGGAGGCGGTCTTGAGGCCTCTCCACACGTCCCTGACGTTGTTCTGGGCCAACTGCTCCTCCATCTTCCGTCCATACTCCTTCTTGGCTGCCCGGATCCTCCACTGGAGTTCCTGTTGGACTCTATGCTGCTCCTTTCTGTCTCCGAGTTGAAAGCCCTCTTCTTCTGGTTCATCAGGACCTTCAGCTTGGGGGTCTCAGGGGTGGTTGTTGGGAAAGCACCATACTCTGGGTAGACACAGTGCTCACCACACAGAAGGTCATGTAGTCAGTGACGCACTGGATCAGGCCGTTGATGTTCTCCGTGAGAGTTTTGAAACATGCTCCAATCTGTGGTTCTGAAACAGTCCCTCAGCCTGTCAGTGGCCTCTTCAGTCCAGAGTTTCACCAACCTTTTCTGCACTGGCTCTCTCCTCACCCTGGGTGTGTATTGGGGGAGCAGGTAGACGAGGTTGTGATCCGAGCGTCAGAGTGGGGAGAAGGGGGTGGCGGTGTAAGCGTCCTCCACATTAGCATAAAAAGGTCCAGTATTCTGTTGTCCCTGGTTTTACACGTGATGTACTGGGTGAACGTGGGGAGGGTGGCGGAGAGGGAGGTGTAGTTAAAGTCCCCAGTGATGAGGAGGAGAGTGCGGGGTGTTGTGCCTGGAGCAGTGTCACTATACTGTGAATCCGCTCACAGGCAGCGGTGGCGTCTGCAGAGGGAGGAATATACGCGCGGAGCACAATCACACTCCCAAACTCCCGTGGGAGATAGTACAGCCTCATGCTCATCACGAGTAGCTCCACGTCCGAGGAGCAGATCTGATCCTTTACGTGAACATGAACTGCGTTGCACCATCTCTCACTCACATAAACGGCGATCCCCCTCCTCTTTTCTTCCCACTCTCCGCCAACATCCTGTCCGCACGGATAAGTGTGAAGCCGTCCATGTTAATAATAGTCTGGTACATGTCCATCCAACCACGTCTCCGTGAAGCACGTGAGACTGCAGGCCTTATACAGCCTCTGGAAACAGGTTAGCAGTGCTAGCTCCTCGGTCTTGTTGTGGAGATACCTTACATTCCCCATGACCACAGACGGAATATAAGTCCTTCTCCGCTTCGTCATGCCACCCCTGCAGCCTCTCTGTCTCCTTTGTATGTCTGCAGGTATGTCCAGGTGCTCAGCATAGTGGGGACCCGGCCCACTGTACATAGTCTTAGTCCAAGCAGCTGATGCTGGGTGTAAACAATGGGGCGTCTGGAGCCGGAGACAAAGGGATTGCCCCGTGCTGCCTCAAAAAGTGCCGAAAGAAGCAGAAACCTAAGCACGAGTTACAAAAGTGGGTTTCCCATGTGCACACTTGCACAGGGTACCACCCACTACAAATAAAAACAATAAAGCACTATTAAAAAGTATTAAAAATAGCTAATGTAGGAAAAGAGGGGGAAGAGCTGAAGTAACAGGCTGGTGCGTCGACAGTGCCATCTTCAAAAAAAAAAAAAAAAAGGGCGGAGAGGCGTCATGTCGCTGTCCATGAGGGGACGTTCACATTTAGTGGGCAGTATTGGGGGTGTGGACTCTAGTTCTCATATATAACCTCTTTGGTTGCAGCATAACTAGCAAGGCTACTTTGTGTTGCTGGTTTCAACACAAAAAGTTATGATCATTAATTGAGCCTTAAAAAAGGAGCATTTTAACCCTGAATAAGTGTTTAAAAATGGTTATAATAAAAATATGTTGAAAAAAGGATTGAAAGTGAAAGTTTATTCAACGTCTAGACGTTGAATAAACGGCCAAAAGCTCTTTGAACATGTGTATCAGATGGTAAAAAGTGCTGTAGAAATGCAGTCCATTAACGTTTTGTTTTTGCAAACAGCAACATTACAAACTATGAATTAAATTATTCAGTTTATATATGTTTAATGAGTTGTAATGTCATTACAGATGTGTTCATATCATATTTGATGACTTCTGATCTTGTTCGAGTGCCATGTAAGTAGAGCTGAAACAACTAGTAAATCGATTATTAAAATAGTTGTCAACTAATTTAGTCATCGATTAGTTACTAAATAACTTTGTTTTACCGCAAATGTTTCGTTTCTTCCATATAATCAACCGAGCTTTGTTTTGAATCTTGAACCAATGAAGGAGTGCTTCGAGCTGCTGCTTCGTTGGTTTCATTTGTTTTATTTTGCTTTATCTTAATTTTTCCCCACTAAAACCCTAAAGAGCATGTGTCTGTGAGGAATATTTACCTTTTTTTTATGTTAAACTGACCTGTTATGGTCTTCTGAAACAGTTGATAGATGTATTTTATCTAACACAGATGCTAACGCGTTAGCATGTCTATGGCATTTTCAGTGTTAAAGTTAGCATTAAGCTGCTGGTATTTCAGCATGTTTGTGCATTTGTTTTCTGTATAATAATTAATGGCTCAGCGTTTGTTGTCGTAAAAGAGTCAATTGTATTACAAATTATAATATTTTTAAATTTATTTTCAATTTAGATATTAATAATAATAGTAATAATAACTAATAATGCTACAATACAATTTTAAGAGAGAGACATGAGTCACATGTGTCATTGTGAAATGACCACATAGTTTACAAGTTATACAGAGAATGTTACACATATGAGTCAGGCTACAGTTTTTGATTTAGGTTTTATGGTTAACTGGTTATGCTAATTGCTCATTTGCAGCAACAAAAGTACCTCTTTTTTTCACCATATATTTTATAACATATGTTTCAATGTTGTTTTATGGCAACTCAGCACTTTGATAAAGCAATGCCATTTGAAATAACTTTTTTGTTCTTTATTATAAACTGTTTTATTCTTTATTTTATATTTCAACAGCCAAGGGACATTTGACGATTTGTTGATTTTCAAGTATTTTATGAATTAAATTGTTTGGCTTATATATTTTTATATAATTTGTTTAATGTCACGATAGATGGCGTGAGGCAGGGTACATCCTGGACAGAGCGACGATCTGTCACAGGGCCACATATAGACAAACACACACACACCAAGGGTCAATTTAAAGTTTTCAGTTCATCTGGCATGCAGATCTTTGGATGTGGGAGGAAGCTGCAGCACCTGGAGAGAACCCACACAAACACGGAGAGAACATGAAAACTCCACATAGAAAGGCCACATGGGAATCGATCCCATGACCTTCTTACTGTGAGGCAACAGTGCTAACCACTAATCCACCATGCTGCCCTAAGTAATAATAATACATTTGTAAAGCATTTTAAATGAAGGAAAAAAACTCAAAGTGCTGAACATAGCTGCAGATGAACATGAAACAAAGATCCCCATATCCCAAAATAAAAACAAAAACAGAAAAGAATTAAATACAACAAGAACTAGAGACATTCATCACGAAATGCCCCGCGTGCAGTGTTATTTTCCATGCAAAGTGCAGTAATATGTACTTGTATGTGGTGGGTATTTGGTTGAAGCCTTATGTATTTGATGTAAACTGGGATATACGTACAATGAAAAAATTGGAGATTAGCATAATATTTATTTAGACAGAGGATGTGACAAACAGTGACCATAAAAAGTCAGTCACAGTCGCCAGCCTTCAAAAAAAAAATGCAACCACTGGCGACCTTGAAACGGAGGTCAAGGTCACGACCTTCGAACCCATGCGAAGTATTCCTCCAAGGCATGTACCCACCAAGTATGAAGTTTCTGCGAGCAATAGGTGCCGAGCTACATTGTGGCGAACGAATTGCAGACGGACGGACGAACAGACAGAAGGACGGACGGACAGACAACCCGAATGCTATATGCCCCGCCTCGTGGCGCAAGCGCCGCCCAGGGCATAAAAAATAATGAAAAGATGAAAAACCTTCAAACTAATTACAGTTGACAGAAAATATGGTTTAAAAATAGTCTGTCACATTTTAAATGCTAACAGGCAGCCTGTTCCACAAGATCCGACCACGGCAAAAAAGGCTCTGAAGCCTGCTGACTTGTTTATAACCTTTGAGACAGAGTACGTCTGCATCCAAGGACCACAGGGCACGAGGAGGCACATAAGGCTGACCAAGTTCAGCAAGATAGTTGAGTTCATGACCGTTTAGAGCCTGAAATGTCTAACAAAAGCTTGAAATCTAGTCCTCGAGTCGGTGAAGGGAAGCCAGAATGTCTGTGATCAAACCTCCTGGTTCTCATCAAAACCCGAGCAACAGTAGTTCTGTACCATCTGTAGACATCCTGCACTATTTTATAGCAATCTAGAAAATAAAACACTGCAATAGTCAGTTGTGGAAGACAAGGACGTGAATTACAATACGCAAAATTTAAAACAAATGCTGATGTACATTTCCACTTTATCAATTCGATCAGTGCGATAACTTACTGTCATCAGTTCATCACTGATACTTATTTTAGTGAGTGTTGTCTAACATTTATTGTTAATTTGTTTCTTTGCAGACATGCAGCCATTGTTGGTGATTAAAGAAGAAACTCTCCTTGAACACCAGGAATGTAATCTAAGTGTTGACAAGGAGGACATTAAAGAAGTGAAGCTGTGGGTAAGTCAGCAGGGAGAGCAGCTTCAGCAGCTGGATGAGGCAGATCTCACCAAGTTTGGTTTTACTGCCGTTCCTGTGAAGAGTGAAAATGATGATGAAAAACCAGAGTCATCACAGCTTCATCAAAGCCGAAGTGATGAGAGCACAGAGCCTGAGCCTGTAGCCAGCAACTCATCTGTACACAGAACACGGACAGCAGAAGCTGATGGAGAGGATGATGGAAGACCACAACCAGCCAGCAACTCAGGTCCAAACAGTCATTTACAACCAGATACCAGTGGCAGGAGTTCAGACAGTTCTGGAACTGAGACCGATGACAGCGAGGACTGGAAAGAGACCACAAAACTTCAGTCATGTTTTAACTGTCGAAAAAATACCAATATTGTTCATTCAGGCAACACTGATGAAAAACAATTTAAAGGCTCTAAATATGGAAAAGCATCTGGTCACATGAACGACTCAGCGCAGCAAAAGGGGAGGGAAGCAAGTGGAAAACCATTTAGCTGTTCTGATGGGAATAAAGGACAGAAACAGAAGGGCACTCTGAACAAACACATGATGATTCATACAGGACAAAAAGCATTTGTCTGTTCTGAGTGTGGTCAAAGGTTTGGACGAAAGGGCACCCTGAACAGACACATGATAATTCATACAGGACAAAAAGCATTTGTCTGTTCTGAGTGTGGTCAAAGATTTGGACAAAAGGGCCACCTGAAAACACACATGATACTTCATACAGGACAAAAAGCGTTTGTCTGTTCTGAGTGTGGTCAAAGATTTGGACAAAAGGGCCACCTGAAAACACACATGATAATTCATACAGGACAAAAAGCATTTGTCTGTTCTGAGTGTGGTCAAAAGTTTGGACGAAAGGGCCACCTGAACACACATGATGATTCATACAGGACAAAAAGCATTTGTCTGTTCTGAGTGTGGTCAAAGGTTTGGACAAAAGGGCACCCTGAACAGACACATGATAATTCATACAGGACAAAAAGCATTTGTCTGTTCTGAGTGTGGTCAAAGATTTGGACAAAGGGCTACCTGAAACACACATGATAATTCATACAGGACAAAAAGCGTTTGTCTGTTCTGAGTGTGGTCAAAGATTTGGACAAAAGGGCCACCTGAAAACACATGATAATTCATACAGGACAAAAAGCATTTGTCTGTTCTGAGTGTGGTCAAAAGTTTGGACGAAAGGGCTACCTGAACACACACATGATGATTCATACAGGACAAAAAGCATTTGTCTGTTCTGAGTGTGGTCAAAGGTTTGGACGAAAGGGCACCCTGAACAGACACATGGTAATTCATACAGGATCACCATCTTGACGAGAGCCCTCGGATACAATGCCAGATCTGGTTAAGATAACTATAGAACCTAGGATGCAACTTTAGACCCAGGTTGGGGCCCATTGCATTCTACTAAAAAGACATCAAGATAATGAAAAAACAAAACGACAAAAACCATTTGTCTGTTCTGAGTGTGGTCCAAAGATTTAGATGAAGAGCTCCCTGAATTCACACATGATAATTCATACAGGGCAAAAGCATTTGTCTGTTCTGAGTGTGGTCAAAGATTTGGACTAAAGAGCACCCTGAAAAGACATGGTGTCATACAGGGCAAAAAGCATTTGTCTGTTCTGAGTGTGGTCAAAGATTTGGACAAAAGAGCCAGCTGAAAAGACACATGGTAATTCATACGGGGCAAAAAGAAAGATCACAAAATACCAAGACCTGAAAAATGAACTATGAACAACATGGTCATTGAAAGACATCAATTTCATCCCAGTTGCGGTGGGAGCAACAGGCCTAATGAACCTGTAGAAATACCTTGAGGCAATCCCGGTCACCCAAGCACAGGAGGTGCCGTTGTCTGCAATTAAGGGAATGATCATCTTGAAGAGAGCCCTTGGATACAATGCCAGCTCTGGTTAGGATAACTATAGAGCCTAGGGTGCAACTTTAGACCCCAGGTCTGGGCCCCCCCGGGATTCTATTAAAAAGACATCAAAGATAAATGAAAAAACAAAGACAAAAACCATTTGTCTGTTCTGAGTGTGGTAAAAGATTCGGACGAGAGAACTACCTGAACACGCGCATGAGATGCTGAAAATGTATCATTAGATGCAACATTAACCCCTGCTCCTGTGGATAATAATATACAAAAATTTACACTTATGTTGTAATGTCAAAGTTTTTTGTATTTTTTCTGTCTATGTTAAGAAAATAAATGACATAGAAAAGTTTAAAAACACTAATATTTGATGGACATAACATTTGCTCTCTTCTTTAAAAATGACACACCGTACCGTACAGGCAGAGTTTTTACTGTCATGTTGACAGTTTAGCTTTTTTTTTTTTTTTCAACATTTTGAGTGGAATTGCATGCTTATTTAAAAAAAAAAAACAATATGACCCCTAATTGTCTTGTTTGAACAAGAGCTAAATCTGGACTGATTTGATTGTCAAATCAGAATCAGATTTATTGCCAAGTAAGTTCTCACATACAAGTAATTTGATCTGGTGTCATTGGTGCATAAACAACAATAATAAAAAGAAAATGAAAAAAAAAATTCTGGAAGAAGTAAAGGAGTAAATCTGCTCTTTTAAAGATTAATCCTGGATGAAAAATCTTTCTGAATCAGTTTTTCACACTTTACTGTTTCACTGAGGCTGTGTGGTGAAGATGATAGTTTATTAAAATTGTTTCGCTGCGTTTTTACAGCGTGTAGCGTCTGCTGTTAACACTTTTTCCTCCTCTCTCTCTCCTCCTCTCCCTCTCTCTCTCCTCGCTCTGTGAGGGAATGAGAGACTCTTCATTCTCACACCGTATTTGAGCAAACTTTGGAAACATGAAGGCTTTCAACTGTAAATAAAGCCTATAAATAAATTTCTGGAGCTATGCAAGCAGAAGGAGCTTTTTTATCTGAAGACTTTGACGGAGGTTTTTTGTTTTGTTTTTTTCCCCACTGTGCTCTCTGAGCTGCAGCCTGCCGGCGGTGGAGGGGAGAGCGGGAAGTTCAGCACAAGGGTGATTCTTAGACTACGGGCACTTATGTCCTTTGATCATATTGTATGAAAAACAGAAAAAAGGGGAAATTTCACACTTTTATAGTTATCTTTACAATGAAAGTGTGTTAAGAAATTTGTTCTAGTAGTCTATGATGACTTTTTCACCTTTTTTCAGCATCATTATATGCAAATATTGCTGTTTTGTGCTTGTCCGACACCCAGACTTTTGATCTTCAATGATAAAAATGAATAGTAAAGAAATGTTTTTTCTAATGTTTTAAAATATCTCTGAATAAAATATCAGTAAAATAATCAAAATATAATTGGGTATTCAGTGTCATACAACTTTTGTGATTTTTTTTTAAACAAAATGTAGTTGTCCCACACTATTGCTGTAATTTCCACCACAACACTGTAATGTCCCTTTAAACAGTTTCTATGAAAGGTTGTTTGGGTAGTTTCTATGGAGATAAACAGTGACATCAGAGCACATGTATATAGCGCCAAATCACAACAAACAGTTGCCCCAAGGCGCTTTACAACCCCTGGCAAAAATTATGGAATCACCGGCCTCGGAGGATGTTCATTCAGTTATTTAATTTTGTAGCAAAAAAAGCAGATCACAGACATGACACAAACTAAGTCATTTCAAATGGCAAACTTTCTGGCTTTAAGAAACACTATAAGAAATCAAGAAAAAAATTGTGGCAGTCAGTAACGGTTACTTTTTTAGACCAAGCAGAGGGAAAAATATGGACTCACTCAATTGAGGAAGAAATTATGGAATCACCCTGTAAATTTTCATCCCCAAAACTAACACCTGCATCAAATCAGATCTGCTCGTTAGTCTGCATCTAAAAAGGAGTGATCACACCTTGGAGAGCTGTTGCACCAAGTGGACTGACATGAATCATGGCTCCAACACGAGAGCTGTCAATTAAAACAAAGGAAAGGATTATCAAACTCTTAAAAGAGGGTAAATCATCACGCAATGTTGCAAAAGATGTTGGTTGTTCATAGTCAGCTGTGTCTACACTCTGGACCAAATACAAACAACATGGCAAGGTTGTAAAGGCAAACATACTGGTAGACCAAGGAAGACATCAAATTGTCAAGACAGAAAACGTAAGCAATATGTCTCAAAAATCGCAAATGCACAACAAAACAAATGAGGAACGAATGGGAGGAAACTGGAGTCAACATCTGTGACCAAACTGTAAGAAACCGCCTAAGGAAATGGGATTTACATACAGAAAAGCTAAACAAAAGCCATCATTAACACCTAAACATAAAAAACAATGGTTACAATGAGCTAAGGAAAAGCATCGTGGACTGTGGATGTACTGGATGAAAGTCATATTCAGTTGATGACTCTCGAATCTGCATTGGGCAAGGTGATGATGCTGGAACTTTTGTTTGGTGCGTTCCAGTGAGATTTATAAAGATGACTGCCTGAAGAGAACATGTAAATTTCCACAGTCATTGATGATATGGGGCTGCATGTCAGGTAAAGGCACTGGGGAGATGGCTGTCATTACATCATCAATAAATGCACAAGTTTACGTTGATATTTGGACACTTTTCTTATCCCATCAATTGAAAGGATGTTTGGGGATGATTGAATCATTTTTCAAGATGATAATGCATCTTGCCATAGAGCAAAAACTGTGAAAACATTTCTTGCAAAAACACACACAGGGTCAATGTCATGGCCTGCAAAATAGTCCGGATCTTAATCCAATTGAAATCTTTGGTGGAAGTTTGAAGAAAATGGTCCATGACAAAGCTCCAACCTGCAAAGCTGATCTTGGCAACACCAATCAGAGAAGTTGGAGCCAGATTGATGAAGAGTACTGTTTGTCACTCATTAAGTCCATGCCTCAGAGACTACAAGCTGTTATAAAAGCCAGGAGGTGGTGCAACAAAATACTAGTGATTGTTGGAGCGTTCTTTTGTTTTTCATGATTCCATAATTTTTTCCTCAGAATGAGTGTTCCCATAATTTTTTTTCCTCTGCTTGGTCTAAAAAGCAACCGTTAACAACAAACATTACATCTAATTAGTGCCATACTGTGATGTTTTGTTTTAACATGTCGCCATTTTGTGCTTTTGTTGAAGAATCCAGTTCCATAAGCGAGGAGGTTCGACCACCAGCTTCAACATCTGTATCAACGTCTCCAGCACCACACAGCAACGTGTATCACTGGTAAGGAATGTCACATCACGTAGCTTTTAGCTCCAAAACGGTGTTATGTATGTATATATATATATGTGTATACTCAACCAAAAATATAAACGCAACCACTTTTGGTTTTGCTCCCCATTTTGTATGAGATGAACTCAAAGATCTAAAACTTTTTCCACATACACAATATCACATTTCCCTCAATATTGTTCACAACCAGTCTAAAATCTGTGATAGTGGCACTTCTCCTTTGCTGAGATAATCCATCCCACCTCACAGGTGTGCCATATCAAGATGCTGATTAGACCGCCATGATTAGTGCACAGGTGTGTCTTAGACTTGTCCACAATAAAAGGCCACTCTGAAAGGTGCACTTTTGTTTTATTGGGGGGGGATACCAGTCAGTATCGGTGTGACCACCATTTGCCTCATGCAGTGCAACACATCTCCTTCGCATAGAGTTGATCAGGTTGTCATTGTGGCTGTGGAATGTTGGTCCACTCCTCTTCAATGGCTGTGCGAAGTTGCTGGATATTGGCAGGACTGGTACACGCTGTGTATACGCCGGTCCAGAGCATCCCCAAACATGCTCAATGGGTGACATGTCCGGTGAGTATGCCGGCCATGCAAGAACTGGGACATTTTCAGCTTCCAAGAATTGTGTACAGATCCTTGCAACATGGGGCCGTGGCATTATCCTGCTGCAACATGAGGTGATGTTCTGGATGTGGCACAACAATGGGCCTCAGGATCTCGTCAACGTATCTCTGTGCATTCAAAATGCCATCAATAAAAGCACCTGTGTTCTTCGTCCATAACAGACGCCCTGCCCATACCATAACCCCACCGCCACCGTGGGCCACTCGATCCACAACACTGACATCAGAAAACCGCTCACCCACACGACGCCACACACGCTGTCTGCCATCTGCCCTGGACAGTGTGAACCGGGATTCATCCATGAAGAGAACACCTCTCCAACATGCCAATGCCAGCGAATGTGAGCATTTGCCACTCAAGCGGTTATGACGACGAACTGGAGTCAGGTTGAGACCCCGATGAGGACGACGAGCATGCAGATGAGCTTCCTGAGACAGTTTCTGACAGTTTGTGCAGAAATTCTTTGGTCTATGCAAACCAATTGTTTCAGCAGCTGTCCGAGTGGCTGGTCTCAGGACGATCTTGGAGGTGAACATGCTGGATGTGGAGGTCCTCGACTGGTGTGGTTACACGTGGTCTGCGGTTGTTGAGGCTGGTTGGATGTACTGCAAATTCTTTGAAACGCCTTTGGAGACGGCTTATGGTAGAGAAATGAACATTCAATACACGAGCAACAGCTCTGGTTGACATTCCTGCTGTCAGCATGCCAATTGCACTCTCCCTCAAATCTTGCGACATCTGTGGCATTGTGCTGTGTGATAAACTGCACCTTTCAGAGTGGCCTTTTATTGTGGGCAGTCTAAGGCACACCTGTGCACTAATCATGGTGTCTAATCAGCATCTTGATATGGCACACCTGTGAGGTGGGATGGATTATCTCAGCAAAGGAGAAGTGCTCACTATCACAGATTTAGACTGGTTTGTGAACAATATTTGAGGGAAATGGTGATATTGTGTATGTGGAAAAAGTTTTAGATCTTTGAGTTCATCTCATACAAAATGGGAGCAAAACCAAAAGTGTTGCGTTTATATTTTTGTTGAGTGTAAAACCTCCACAAAGCGCCTAGGCACCAGGGCGTATTGAGAAAGTAATGGTGCAACTTCTCCCAGTGCTGCGGGGAGACATCTCTTCTGTAGCAGCACTCAGCTGGGTCATCCACCAGATCAGCGGTGTCATCCATCAGATAGTTCTGATCCTGGACCCCAGCAACACCATCAAAGGGCTAAAAGAATCCAGTGAAACTGCATCATTGTAAATTGGTCCATTAGGGAGAAGAAAAAGATCTCTCACTGCTTCGCTTACTCAAACATGAGAAGTGGGGGCAGGAGATCAAAGGCAGTATTTGAGGAGAGGAAAGGTCACCATCTTGAAGAGAGCCCCTCGGATACAAAGCCAGTAATGTTAAGGGTGCAGCTTTAGACCCTGGGTCTGGGGCCCACTGCACTTTTGTAGAAGGAAATTCAAGGCAAATGGAAAAAAAGCATTTGTCTGTTCTGAGTGTGGTCAAAGGTTTGGACATAAGAGCACCCTGAAAACACACATGATAATTCATCCCAGTTGTGGTGGGAGCAACAGGCCTGATGAAGAAGAACCTGAAGAAATACCTTGAGGCAATCCCCGGTCACCCAAGTGCACATGAGGTGCAGTTGTCTGCAATTAAGGGAACAATCACCATCTTGAAGAGAGCCCTCGGATACAATGCCAGATCTGGTTAGGATAACTATAGAGCCTAGGGTGCAACTTTAGACCCCAGGTTTGGAGCCCATTGCATTCTACTAAAAAGACATCAAAGATAAATGAAAACCAAAAGACAAAAAGCATTTGTTTGTTCTGAGTGTGGTCAAAGGTTTGGAGAAAAGGGCAACCTGAACAGACACATGATAATGGTGGGTTGGAGTTCTTACTGGACACAAGCCTCGAGTGTCCTCGGTCCCACTGTGAAGGGGTTTGCCAGGAGAGATCTTGGTATGAGGATGTTTCAAAAGAAACAAACCCCAGCTAAAACCTGAAAAAAAAAAATCTGGGACACTGAATGTCCCGGATTTTTGTACATGTTGGGCAAAATGTGTACAGTGGTCCCTCGCCATAACGCGGTTCGCCTTTCGTGGCCTCGCAGTTTTGCGGATTTTTTAGAGCAATTTTTCATGTTTTTTTTTTTTTTTTTGCTCTCACTGCCTCTGATGCGCTTTCTGCAAGCTCGGTAAATGCAGCAGCAGGCCAATCACACCGCCCTCTGCTGTGTGGAACTTCGCCAAATCTGGCCACAGAGCTCCGTGGCCACCGAGAGAGGACTCGGATTCTTTGCGGGTCCCGCATCCGTACCTCCAGAGGCAGTGAGTGAAGGGAGAGCACGCACATTGTGTGTTTTGTGAAGAAAAAAGTGTGTGTTTAGAGCAGCAAGCAGCAGAGGCAAGCACAAGCAAAGCACACACCACCAGACCTGGGCAAACTGCGCCCCGGGGGCCACATGTGGCCCTTTGCATGTCTCTGTCCGGCCCTCATGAGGTCTGTGAATATTTTTACATTTATTAGAAATGTCAAGCTTGTGTGTTGCAAATCATTAGATAGGTAAATTGTTTTCTGCCCTGTGAAGCAATAATGTAGTGCAATGCCTAAGACAAATTTCCCTAATGGGACAATAAAGTTGACCTTGACCTTGAATTATCTATTCCCCTTTTACCTGTGCCCACTACTGCCCCCAGTTGTGTACAACTAAAAATTGTTGGAAATAAACCGAAATAATAAAGACCTGCTATTATGTAAAGCAATTAACTAAACAAATAACTAGCAAGTGTCAGTTTTACTATTTAGAGCAATACAAATTCAGCGTAGAAGGGCGATTTTTGTCTTGGGTTAGATGTGCGAAGGGCACCGTTGCTTACAACAAAAAGGTCTATTCGATGTCAAAATGTCCAGGATTTTTGTCAGACACAGGTGGCAACCCTACTAGCTACCTACCTACATCATTGTGAAATGTCTGGTCATATTTAGTTGTTGCCTAGTTGTTTGTAAAAAGTAGGCCTAGATCTATATATTTTCTGGCCATAGGTGACTGAAAGGCAGGCCTATCTATCATTTGTCTATAGGCAACTGTGCCTAGCTACATCAATCAATGTTATGCAAAAATACTTTAAAAAAACAATAGCTAGGGGGCCTAGGCCTATAAGGCCTGAGGCCTTTTTTGTATGTTCATTCATAGAATACACTTCTATTGTTAAATTAAAAACCTGCTTTTTTCCAGACTTCTCCTTACATCAAATGCAGTTCCAACTATACATCTGCAGTCAGCTGACGATAAAACTACTACTATCATTAGGCCTACACCACCTAGTCATGCAAGTCAACCTGAGCAAGAAGAGACTCCGATATCTCCTCCTCCTGTGGTTCCATCTGATGAGGGCTGTCCTATCCAGTCAGTTGATGATGGTGCAACTCCAGCCCCACCAAGAGATAATCCAGAACCATCAACAAGTCAATATGAGCCCAGCTGCAGGTGTGCCTACAAAAAGAGGGAACATCACCGACTGCTTGCTGAGGCTGAACAGGATTTCGAAGACAGAGAATCTGCAGCCCGTGCACTTCTCGATTTGTCTGGAATTGAACCTCTCGAGTTGAGTGATGCAATTTGTTCAAATGCAGATAAAAGTAAGTATCTTTGTGTATCCAATGTCAAATCAAATTATACGAGGTCTGACAATAAAGTATAGGTCCTTTTTATTTTTTTCAAAAACTATATGGATTTCATTCATATGTTTTTATGTCAGACATGCTTAAACCCTCGTGCGCATGCGTGAGTTTTTCCATGCCTGACGGTGACGTCATTCGCCTGTGAGCACTCCTTGTGGGAGGAGTCGTCCAGCCCCTCGTCGGAATTCCTTTGTCTGAGAAGTTGCTGAGAGACTGGCGCTTTGTTTGATCAAAATTTTTTCTAAACCTGTGAGACACATCGAAGTGGACACGGTTCGAAAAATTAAGCTGGTTTTCAGTGAAAATTTTAACGGCTGATGAGAGATTTTGAGGTGATACTGTCGCTTTAAGGACTTCCCATGGTGCGAGACGTTGCGCAGCGCTCTCAGCTGCCGTCGTCAGCCTGTTCAAGCTGAAACCTCCACATTTCAGGCTCTATGATCCAGGATGTCGTGAGAGAACAGAGAAGTTTCAGAAGAAGTCGGTTTCAGCATTTTATCCGGATATTCCACTGTTAAAGGAGATTTTTTTAATGAAAGCTCGCAGCCGCCGCAACGCTCCGCCACAGGAAAAACACCTCTGTTGAAAGCCTTAAGGACAAGTTGGAACATGTCCTGCTGTTAACAATTCCTCATATACTCACTCCACTGAAAGGCATCAAAAGCCGCCTGGATTTTACAAATGGTTATCAACATGGAGGTGTTTTTCCTGTGCCGCCGCACTGCGTCGGCTGCGTCCCGACGCGCAGACCCCGTCCGCACGTCTTTCATTAAAAAAAATCTCCTTTAACAGTGGAGTATTGGTATAAATGCTGAAACCGACTTCTTCTGAAACTTCTCTGTTCTCTCACGACGTCCTAGATCAATAGAGCCTGAAATGTGGAGGTTTTCAGCTTGAACAGGCTGACGACGGCGGCTGAGAGCGCTGAGCGACGTCTCGCACCGTGGGAAGTCCTTAAAGCGACAGAATCACCTCAAAATCTCTCTTCAGCCGTTAAAATTTTCACTGAAAACCAGCTTAATTTTTCGAACCGTGTCCACTTTGACGTGTCTCACAGGTTTAGAAAAAATTTTGATCAACAACGCGCCAGTCTCTCAGCAACTTCTCAGACAAAGGAATTCCGACGAGGGGCTGGACGACTCCTCCCACAAGGAGTGCTCACAGGCGAATGACGTCACCGACAGGCGTGGAAAACTCACGCATGCGCACGAGGGTTCAAGCATGTCTGACGTAAAAACATATGAATGAAATCCATATAGTTTTTAAAAAAAATAAAAAGGACCTATACTTTATTGACAGCCCTCGTATGGTTACATTTTGCCTATGTGAATACTATGGCTCAGCCTTGGCACCTTTGATTTTTCCCTCTCTAGAAATCCAAACTCTGAAGTGGATTCCGAAGTGCCAAAACTGCAGGAAAAAGAGACGCTACAGGTCCATCAAAATACAGTGTGGCAAATCAAGTTGGACCAAATCTGCCAGAAAAGTTGCCACCAAAATGGACATCAGTGATGAGAGTGATGACTTCTCAGAGAGTGATGATGACTTCTCTGATGATGATTTTCCTGAGATGGATATTGACGACCATGATTATGTCCCACCTGATGAGGGATTCAGTGACAAAGACTGTCAGTTTGATGAGATGAAGTACGTTTTGTGATTTTCTCAGTTAGATATCATATAACTCTCTAAGTAGGTTGAAAATACCAACAGTGGTTCCTCCATTGTCACCCATGGCAACTTAGTCAACTGAAAGATTGAACCCCTTATGAAACCAGGCCCTGGGAATTTTTCAAAATCTTCCCAACAGCATTATTCTGTCATTTTATCACATATTTCGCCTAATTCTCTTTTTGTAAATCAAATTAGTTACAGATTAATGATATTATCAAAAGATATGATTAAATGCCGTTTTCTGCATACCACAGGTTAGACGAGGAAGAACCTTTTCATAAGAGAAGGAAATATGTCGTCTTCACATTGTTAGCCATGGAACCAATCGTTGTTATAGACAGGTAAATTCCATAATCACCAGGGTTTATCCTTTTATAACTGATGACCTATTCCTTTGCCATCTTACAAATAACTTCAATAAATTAATTCAGGTGAGAGGCACCCTTCTGACAGTAAAGACAGTTTGTGACAGCTGTGGTGAAAAAGGTGAATGGCGAAGTCACCCATCTGTCAGGCAAATGCCAGTCCTCAACATTCTTCTCAGTGCAGTAATATTATTCACCGGCTCTATGCCAACTAAAGTACTGCGACTATTTCAGTAGGTTCTAACTAATGACTTATGTATAGTATTTGTTTGTATCAGGATTGTTATGCACAAAATACTTCAGAAGTAGTTGTATAAGTATTCTAATGATGATTGTTGTTTTCTTTCCAGTTTCCTAAACATACAGTGCTTTTCAATTCGTTCATTTTTTTATCATCAGTCTCTTTACCTACATGATGTTGTTTTTGATACCTGGAAAACTGGCAAAGAGAAACTCATGGAAAAGCTCCAAGGCAAAAGCCTTATTTTGGGAGGAGATGCCCGATGTGATTCCATGGGTCATTGTGCAAAGTTTGGGAGTTATAGTTTACTGGAACTTGAAACAAATAGCTGATTTCTGTTCAACTTGTTCAGGTGAGATATAACTCTCCTTACACATTTTATTTGAATAAATGAGAGAGCTTGGAAAAACTGTTGATTATACACTCAACAAAAATATAAACGCAACACTTTTGGTTTTGCTCCCATTTTGTATGAGATGAACTCAAAGATCTAAAACTTTTTCCACATATACAATATTACCATTTCTCTCAAATATTGTTCACAAACCAGTCTGAATCTGTGATAGTGAGCACTTCTCCTTTGTTGAGATAATCCATCCCACCTCACAGGTGCCATATCAAGATGCTGATTAGACACCATGATTAGTGCACAGGTGTGCCTTAGACTGCCCACAATAAAAGGCCACTCTGAAAGGTGCAGTTTTATCACACAGCACAATGCCACAGATGTCGCAAGATTTGAGGGAGAGTGCAATTGGCATGCTGACAGCAGGAATGTCAACCAGAACTGTTGCTCGTGTATTGAATGTTCATTTCTCTACCATAAGCCGTCTCCAAAGGCGTTTCAGAGAATTTGGCAGTACATCCAACCAGCCTCACAACCGCAGACCACGTGTAACTACACCAGCCCAGGACCTCCACATCCAGCATGTTCACCTCCAAGATCATCTGAGACCATCCACTCGGACAGCTACTGGAACAATCGGTTTGCATAACCAAAGAATTTCTGCACAAACTGTCAGAAACTGTCTCAGGGAAGCTCATCTGCATGCTCGTCGTCCTCATCGGGGTCTCGACCTGACTCCAGTTCGTCGTTGTAACCGATTTGAGTGGGCAAATGCTCACATTTGCTGCCGTTTGGCACGTTGGAGAGGTGTTCTCTTCATGGATGATGCGAAGGAGATGTGTTGCACTGCATGAGGCAAATGGTGGTCACACCAGATACTGACTGGTATCCCCCCCAATAAAACAAAACTGCACCTTTCAGAGTGGCCTTTTATTGTGGGCAGTCTAAGGCACACCTGTGCACTAATCATGGTGTCTAATCAGCATCTTGATATGGCACACCTGTGAGGTGGGATGGATTATCTCAGCAAAGGAGAAGTGCTCAATATCACAGATTTAGACTGGTTTGTGCACAGTATTTGAGGGAAATGGTGATATTGTGTATGTGGAAAAAGTTTTAGATCGTTGAGTTAATCTCATACAAAATGGGAGCAAAACCAAAAGTGTTGCGTTTATATTTTTGTTGAGTGTACATGTACCATGTATTTTTCAGAGTAATGAAACCCTGGGAAGCTATCACATGGAGCTGGAGGGTCTAAAACGTTGTCGAGATGAAGTCGGTGAACATCCAATAACAGCTCTGGTGACAGACCAACACCGACAGGTGGCTAAGTGGGTACGAGACAGTTGGAAAGTGCCTCATTTCTATGAATGCTGGCATGTAGTGAAAGGTAAGTCATCAAAATATTTCCCTACACTGTCTGTCCTTTGTTTTGCCAACGTGTGTACTTTCAGGACTAAGCAAACAACTGGACCAGCTATCAAAAAAGAAGGGCTGCGAAAGTATAAAGGAGTGGATAAAGGGGATAACCTATCACCTATATTGGTGTGTTATGTCGTCGGACCCTGGTGATGAAGATGCCATAAAGGAGAAGTGGTTATCCACTATAGATCACTTACAGAATAATCATGAGAAGTGTCAAACCCATGGTCCTGACTTGAAGAAGAAATGGTTCAAACCTGGTATATTTTTCTCTTACAAATGTAGATTTTATGACAAAATAAAGACTATTTCAAAATTCAAGCAAAATTCTTTTCAGGTAGTGAATGCTTTGTCGAGTTGGAGGAGCTTTTGACAAAACCTCATTTCCTAAAAGATGTCATCATATGGGCAAACAAGTGGAGTGGAAAGCTATCATAGCCTTATCAACCACTTCGTTCCAAAAATGTATAGCTTTTCATATAATGGTATGCGCAGCAGGTAATTTCAACTTTTGGACTTGTGGTACCCTTGAATTTTCTCAAATTTGTTTAGCTAGTAATTACAAGGTCTAATCTAATTACAGGATTCTTCTAGCAGCCATGCACTATAATGAAAATGCTGGTAGGCCCCAAGCTGTGACAAAGGCAGGTACAGCACAGTATAGCATTGCCTTTCCCAAATTCAAAAACGGAGGCTACACCCTGAAAAAGGTCCTAGTAGATGCATCTTATCATAAGTACTAACAACTCATGAACTATAAAAATTTAGATTTTTCATTTAGATTTACATGTATATACTGGTACTTGTGGTTACGGTGTGGTTACTGTCTTGTCTATGTGGTTGTGGATATTTTCATATGCGTAATTTGAGGTTTACGAAGTTATCCTGCTAATCATGGTAAGCTATCTCTCTAGGATGGCTTTCATATGTAAATAATGCCAAATCACGATTTCAGGAATTAGAACATAGATGTACAAGGAAACAAGAGAAATTCAATATTCGTTAAATGCCAATAACAATTCTAACACTTCCCAGATTTAGAAATTTTACCTGCATTGAACAAATCACATAAAATTATTGTTGCTTCTATTTCAACCCATATTTTCAGAATATGTTGACAATTGCTTTGATATGTTGCTGAGGGAAATAGAGAAGTCCCCTCACAACAAGCAGCTGAGTGAACCACCACCACCTCTGTCAATCTTTTGACAGACCAGTCAAAGCTGATGCAATTGAGAAGTATTTTACAAGATTCGTAAATCAGTAGAGTGAGTTAAATTTTTTCAACACATTTATTGAGTTGAAGATCTGGGTACTTATGTCCAACAAATATAAAATCTTCCTCATCTCCAGGTGGTGGATACATTGCCCTGATGCAGCTGACAACACAAGATGGTATAACTACTCGATATTGAAAACCAAGTACTTTCCAGCACCACCGGACAAACTGTAGACGATATGTCTATATTTTGCATCTTGAGGCCCATCATAAGCACGTCCTTTATATTGTTGCTTGTATGCTAGCCAAGCACACTGCAAAGACCATGGGTTCAAACAGGTTGGCTCCAATCCTGGATGATCTGTCATACATACACTGGTGTAGCTTCATCCATCTTGGCTAACACCTCTGGTTCTTCCTGGCAGCATACGTTTTCTCTGGCAAGAGGCAGGACTTGGCAATGTGAACAAGTGCACCTGAAAAATGAGAAAATTCAACCTATATACCAGTTTTTAAATTTTGTTGCTGCACCAAGTAAATCCTGACTAATAATGATTAATAATTTTCGCCAAGCTTTTTCATGAATTTTGATGTTCAAGTGTGCAGCGTTGCTCCATGTGACCACTTCTGCCAGCACGCATGTGCACGTGAATGAGAGGTTTTCTCACTCTTTCTCTCTGCTCAAAACAATTACAGTCTAAAACCAAACCATGATTTCCCCTTTGGCTTTGGTGGAAAAGAAAACTCCAGCCATTTGGTGGAAAATGTTAAGACAGCGTGTGGCTGTGTGGAGCACGACAGCTGCTCCATGTGATCGCTTTAGCCAGCACACGAACATGAGGTTTTTTCACTGCTCTCTGCTCTAAGCAATTACAATCTGAAACAAAACCATGACTTTCCCAACAACTGGCTGTTTTTTCACCAAATGATAAATACAATGAATGAATGAAAACTGTTTATTTCGAACATTTGATACAACAACAATTACAAGATAGATCAGTGAAGACAACAACAAAAAAGTTCCTACTGTGTACCCAACATGTCCGAAAAGGGGTAGGGTGAAGCATCATCTTATTTTTCCCTACCCCTTCTTCCCCACAACCAGTAATACCCTTTGCCACATATACACATAGATTCCTACACACCTAAACCGATATATACACATAAATATACACCTACACATACCTACTTACATACAAAATACTATATATTTACAAGCCGAAGCAAAAAACACCCAAACCGACATATTTGGAGGCGGATGTGCACTGGCTTCATGCACATGTGAACATCTGTTTTGACACCTGTGGCTGGTGCAAAAAAAAAAGAAAAAAAGTCTTGGCCTTTTTCATTGGTGGAAACACATAATAAAAACCATCGACCCCACCTGGGCGCAGATGTCAGTCAGAGAACAGAAAGAAAAAAGCCTCCAGAGGCCCAATGCTGCCTCTGGTGGACAACAGGAGGAAGTGTCAGGTCTGTTATGTTCAACATAGGGCATTTTGTGGGACAAATATAATTTGTGTGGCATCTGATGGTTTTGTAAAAAGCTGTACAAAAAAAAAACAAGCCCTTGAATTTCCTCCATTTAATGCAAATAGTTTAATATAACTGTTTATATACAAATTTGTACATACATTTTTTAAACTTACATTCCAAGTGATAAAAAATATTTGTTACACGTTTGCAGTTTTAACAGTAAAAAAACCTAACTTTTTTCCTATTGGGAGTTTAGTTTTTTGTGTGAAATTAGGTTTAGTGTTTTAATGCAGTATGTCAGAATGAAAGAAAAACTAAAGTCACACAGGTGAGGTTGTGCTGAAAAAATGACATCAAACAAGGCAAAGTAAACAGTTTTTTTTTTTTTTTTTAAGGTAAATTATGAAGGTAAAACCAAAAGTAGTCAAAAACAACCAATTATACCCTGGACTCCAGAAGGTGAAGAATAAAGCAACTTTGCCAACAAACCCAGGAGCTTCTTACAGCATCTAAGTATGTGGTGTATTATTTTTAAGTGACTATAAATGAACAGATACATATATTCCGGAAATCTGACTCAAATAGAAAGACTTCACATGACCTCACTATTCATAGCAGAGCTGCATGGCGCCATGACGGATCCCTGCGCTGTTATTATAAGACAGATGGGCAGACAGTTAAGATCAACTGAATTTGGATAAGATTTTAGGGCAACACTATAGTTTTATGTTGTCTTGTGTGCACATCCTGCTTCAAAAAGTTTCATTGTTAAATACAAATACAAAGTACTCACTGACCACAGTACCATTTCCATTTATAGTACATGGAGGGCCTGAGCTTGTATCACATCAACCATTTGAAGATAAGAGTTTGCGGCTGAGCTGCACACGCCACATGCATCATCTAAGGCAGATCTTTTATGGCAGTATAAATTTGCTTCAGAGACTTCGTCCTAGCTCCCCCGCTACTTCTTGTCAAACACATCATTGTATTTGCTACCTTTTTACATTTTGTGACAACTCTCTGGACATGATGTTCAAAGGTCAATTTACAATCCATCCAGACACCCAAAAACTGTTTTCTCTTGCTCTTTCCAGACGACAATATCAGTTTCAGGGCTGTGAAATGAAAATTGTGAAATCCGAGAAAATTTGCAGGGGGTCTGGGGGCATAGGACCACAGGAGCGGGGGTTAATGTTGCATCTAATGATACATTTTCAGCATCTCCTGGAACAAAAAAACCTCTAAATTAGTACATATTTAAATGACCCTGTATTCAACCTTTCATTTGAACCGTCAATGATCATGTTGAAATAACAGAATATGACGTGGAAGTAGGACCTGGAATGATTTTCCTTTTTATTGTAAACCAAATTATGGATTAACTCAGAACAATTAAATGGCATAAAATTCATGAAGACTGAAAAGACTGTACAATATTTTGAAAATCATGGCAAAATATCAATTACATTATAGTAAAAAAAAAACATTGTGTAAATTCTTGTAAATCCACTCAAAGTCAGTGACACTTTCCCATGAAATAAGTCTACATTAATAAAAACTCAATTATATTCTTGTATAAATTCATGTAAATCCATTCAAAGCCAGTCTTTTTTTCCAATGAAAGAAAGTCTAGATTAATGGAAAAAGTCACATAATCCTGTCTAAAATCCTGTTTGAACAGCACAATGTTTATTTTCCAGAAAGAGGAAAATTCTTAACGTGTTTCCTGATGGCACAGTTCACTTTTCCCATTTCTTTCAGGTCTGTTGATGAAGCCAGCGACAATTCCACAGATTCTTGTCCTTACAAGACTTTTTCAAACTTTCTCGCCATCTTCTCTTTGTCCGACGTCGGTCCGTGACACAGACATGCTGCACAAATTCTTCTTTTAAAAACTTTAAAGCGCTCAAGGTTTGCAATGTCCACATGCTACGCGCAAGAGCCACACAGCGTCACTGCAGCAACCGACCAATCACGCTTTCTGACAATTGTCACAACAGCCAGGCTTTTTTCTCCTCGAAACTCGGCGGATCCGAGGACATTGATCTGCATTTAACACACAGATCAGTGTTCACGGAACGCCGCGGACTTATAAAACTTGCACAATGTCGTAGAAAAAAAACAACACTGCGATAGACATTTTAAAAATTCAGTGATGATCACAATTAGAGTTAAACACTAACACCCCCCACTCCTCCCCATGATGAAAGCCACGAAATTTCACAGATCCACAGAGTTTTCACAGCCTTGCAGATTTTATTGCACCTCCTTCGATATGTCTTCCTGCTGCGATCTCTGTCGTAGAAGACAGCTACTTTTCCGTCGGATAAGACTGGTGCTGGCTCATACTCCCAGATGTTTTCCTTTACTTTCACCTCCAGTTCCTTGCATACTTTCCAGTGTAGATATTTACAGATATTTTTGTTTCAGGATGTCTAAATTCATGAGAATTCCTACAGGAAATATCTTTTTTCCATTTGACTTCAATTTCCTTCGAAGAGAGTGCAATGGGCCCTAGACCTGGGGTCTATAGTTGCACCCTAAATAGTACTGGCATGAATTCTCATGCGCGTGTTCAGGTAGTTCTCTCGTCCGAATCTTTTACCACACTCAGAACAGACAAATGGTTTTTGTCTTTGTTTTTTTATTTATCTTTGATGTCTTTTTAATAGAATGCAGTGGGCCCCAGACCTGGGGTCTAAAGTTGCACCCTAGGCTCTATAGTTATCCTAACCAGAGCTGGCATTGTATCCAAGGGCTCTCTTCAAGATGATCATTCCCTTAATTGCAGACAACGGCACCTCGTGTGCTTGGGTGACCAGGATTGCCTCAAGGTATTTCTACAGGTTCATTAGGCCTGTTGCTCCCACCGCAACTGGGATGAAATTGATGTCTTTCAATGACCATGTTGTTCATAGTTCATTTTTCAGGTCTTGGTATTTTGTGATCTTTCTTTTTGCCTTTTCATTTATCTTTGATGTCTTTTTAGTAGAATGCAATGGGCCCCAAACCTGGGGTCTAAAGTTGCATCCTAGGTTCTATAGTTATCTTAATCAGATCTGGCATTGTATCCGAGGGCTCTCTTCAAGATGGTGATCGTTCCCTTAATCGCAGACAACTGCACCTCATGTGCACTTGGGTGACCGGGGATTGCCTCAAGGTATTTCTTCAGGTTCTTCTTCATCAGGCCTGTTGCTCCTACCACAACTGGAATGATATCGATGTCTTTCAATGACCATGTTGTTCTTAGGTTATTTTTCAGGTCTTGGTATTTTGAGATCTTTCCCCTTTCAGCTCGATTCAGGCCGTAATCATTGGGGACTGTCACATCAATGATTTTGGCTGTTTTCTCTTGCTTGTTCCAGATGACAATATCAGGTTTGATTGCACCTCCTATGTGTCTTCCTGCTGGGATCTCTTTGTCGTAGAAGATCGTTATTTTTCCATTGGATGAGACTGGTGTTGGCTCGTGCTCCCAGACATGTTCTTTGACTTCCAACTCCAGTTCCTTGCAGATCTTCCAGTGGAGATATTGACAGATCTTGTTATGTCTGGATGTATAATGCCCATCTGCCATGAGGATCTGGCATGCTGATGTTAGATGGATTACACTCTCAACAGCTGTATGACAGAATCAGCATTTATCATTTTGTGAGATCCCTGCCATTTTTTTGAAGCCATTAGTTAGAAGTCCCTGATCTTGTGCTCCAATCAGAATTCTTTCTCCATCAAAACCAAGTTTTCCATTTTTTAGCCACTGCATTGATCCAACTTTGTCGATGTATTCCTTTTCGAGTTCTTCTTGGAAACGTCCGGCTCTTTTGTGTTGTTTCCATCTTTCCACTCGATGTTTTCCTTCTTTTTTGCAGTATTGTTCTCTGGTCTGTCTTGCAAGTTTTGTTGCAGGCGTGAGACTGTTGCTTTTTCTCTCTTGTAGAAGTTCTCCGCCAAAGTTTTTTGCCAGTTTAGTGATTGAGGTCCGTTCACTTATGGCCTCGTGGTGTTGTGTGACCGTTTTTATGATTTCTTCTTCAGAGCTCTTTAAGTACTGGCCAATACTTATTATCGATGCTCTGTAGGCCTGGTTGATTTCAGTAAGACCCATACCGCCTTCTCTGCGAGGTAGGTATATTCTGTCCATGCACTGATTTCTGTATGTGATTTTGTGGAGGGTGAGCATTTTTCTGGTTTTTGTGTCCAATTTGTTAAGTTCGCATTGTGGCCAGTTCACTATGCCAAATCCATAGGTCACCACTGGTATTGCAAACTGGTTTATGGCTGTGATTTTATTTTTTGGTGTCAGCTGTGTTTTGCAGATCTTTTTTAAGCGGTTTAGGTATTCTTTTGTTGTTTTTGTTCTCATTTTCTTGTGTTCAATTGAATTACTTTGTTCAATTCCCAAGTATTTGTATGTGGAGTCTGCAGCCAGGTCTGCAATGTAGCTCCCTTCATCCAATTGTATGTTTTCAGTTTTTGTCTTTTTTCCTTTTGTCATTGTGCATTTTGAGCATTTATCCAGTCCAAATTCCATGCCAATGTCTTTTGAGAACTTATGGGCAGTTTCCACGAGTTGAGTGAGTCCGTTTTTTGTGTTGGCATAGATTTTCAAATCATCCATGAACAACAGATGGTTCACAAGTTTTTGGTTTTCCTTTCCTTTGTCTTTACTTAAGTCATATCCAATGTCTTGCTCCTTCAGGATCTTGCTGAGCGGGTCCATGATTAAGCAGAATAAGAGAGGTGAAAGGCTGTCTCCTTGAAGTATCCCTCTCTGAACTCGTACGTCTGGGATTGTTATTTGTCCCTCTGTGTGATTGAGGGTGATGGTGGTGTTCCACTTGTTCATTTGTGCTTTCAGGAAGGTTCTTATTTTCTCATTGATGTTGTATAGTTCTAAGCACCTCAAGATCCAGGAGTGTGGTACACTGTCAAATGCCTTTTTGTAATCAATCCAAGCCATGCTGAGGTTCCTCTGCCTTGTTTTGCAGTCCTCCAGGATAGCTTTGTCTGTCAGTAACTGGTCTTTAGCTCCTAATCTTCTTTTGGAACATCCTTTCTGTTCATTTTCCAGGTAGCCACCATTGTCAAGATGTTCATAAATGGCATCAGCTATGATTCCTGTCAGCCATTTGTATGTTGTTGTTAGGCAGCAGATGGGTCTGTACTTGTTGGGAAGCTGTGTTTCCTTGGTCTTTGGAATTAGGCTTGTGTTCCCTGTCGTTAGCCAGTCTGGTGTGTCCTCTTCTCCGTTCAATATTTTTGTGAAAGCCACAGCATAATGTTGGTGTAATGCTGTCAGTCTTTTCAGCCAAAAATTTGGGATTTTGTCGATGCCAGGTGCCTTGAAGTTACTGTATTCACTCATTTTCTTTCTGATCTCTTCTTCATTGATTACAATTGCTGGCATTTGTTGTTTGTCTTTGTTTTTCTGTTGTATTTTTTCAATCCACTCAGCCTCTTGGTGTTGTTTTGGGTCTTCAAAGAGTGGTCTCCAAAATTTTTCAATTTCCTTTCTCTCAGGTGGTTGTTGTACTTCTATTGTGTCATTTGCCAGCTTTCTGTACACTAGTCTGGGGTTTGTTGCAAATAGTTTGTTTATCTGTTTTGCTTGTATTTTCTTGTCTTTATTCCTAATTTGTGCTGCAAAAGCTTTTACTAAGGCTTGATGTTCAGCCAGCCTTCCACCTAGAAGTTTGTCTTCAACATTGTATTTTCTTTTAATGCGATTTATTTTTTTTTAGAAGATTCTTTTTGTGGTTCTTGTTTCCCAAAAATGTGGCCATTTGGGAGATCTCTGCTCTTAGGCAGCTGATTTTTTGTTGTAATTTCTTTTTCCATCGTGGCATGATATTCTTTTTCTTATTTGTGGTACTGTTTCTCTCCAAATCTTGTGGGGCTAATTTACTTTGTATGTACCATGCCGCTCCATAATTTACAGAGTTTAACTCTGTCAATGTGGCTCCTCTTGGGACCAGTTTGGTCAGTCCTATGTTAACTTTTTGAAGGATATTTTTGAATTTTTTATTCTCTTTTAGTTTAGTCAGCTTTGGGCGCTCTTTCATGTCCATTTTTCTTGTTTCTTCAATCTTATTTTTGTCCTGTATGAATTATATGTGTGTTTTCAGGTGGCCCTTTTGTCCAAATCTTTGACCACACTCAGAACAGACAAACGCTTTTTGTCCTGTATGAATTATCATGTGTGTTTTCAGGTGGCCCTTTTGTCCAAATCTTTGACCACACTCAGAACAGACAAATGCTTTTTGCCCTGTATGAATTATCATGTGTGAATTCAAGGAGCTCTTACATCTAAATCTTTGACCACACTCAGAACAGACAAATGGTTTTTGTCCTGTATGAATTATCATGTGTCTGTTCAGGGTGCCCTTTCGTCCAAACCTTTGACCACACTCAGAACAGACAAATGCTTTTTGTCCTGTATGAATCATCATGTGTGTGTTCAGGTGGCCCTTTCGTCCAAACTTTTGACCACACTCAGAACAGACAAATGCTTTTTGTCCTGTATGAATTATCATGTGTGTTTTCAGGTGGCCCTTTTGTCCAAATCTTTGACCACACTCAGAACAGACAAACGCTTTTTGTCCTGTATGAATTATCATGTGTCTGTTCAGGTAGCTCTTAAGTCCAAATCTTTGCCCACACTCAGAACAGACAAATGCTTTTTGCCTTGTATGAATTATCATGTGTGTTTTCAGGGAACTCTTATATCTAAATCTTTGACCACACTCAGAACAGACAAATGCTTTTTGTCCTGTATGAATCATCATGTGTATGTTCAGGGTTCCCTTTCGTCCAAACCTTTGACCACACTCAGAACAGACAAATGCTTTTTGTCCCGTATGAATTATCATGTGTGTGCTCAGGTGGCCCTTTCGTCCAAACCTTTGACCACACTCAGAACAGACAAATGTTTTTTGTCCAGTCTGAATTCTAATGTGTTTGTTCAGAGTGCCCTTCTGTTTCTGTCCTTTATTCCCATCAGAACAGCTAAATGGTTTTCCACTTGCTTCCCTCCCCTTTTGCTGCGCTGAGTCGTTCATGTGACCAGATGCTTTTCCATATTTAGAGCCTTTAAATTGTTTTTCATCAGTGTTGCCTGAATGAACAATATTGGTATTTTTTCGACAGTTAAAACGTGACTGAAGTTTTGCGGTCTCTTTCCAGTCCTCGCTGTCATCGGTCTCAGTTTCAGAACTGTCTGAACTCCTGCCACTGGTATCTGGTTGTAAATGACTGTTTGGACCTGAGTTGCTGGCTGGTTGTGGTCTTCCATCATCCTCTCCATCAGCTTCTGCTGTCCGTGTTCTGTGTACAGATGAGTTGCTGGCTACAGGCTCAGCCTCTGTGCTCTCATCACTTCGGCTTTGATGAAGCTGTGATGACTCTGGTTTTTCATCATCATTTTCACTCTTCACAGGAACGGCAGTGAAACCAAACTTGGTGAGATCTGCCTCATCCAGCTGCTGAAGCTGCTCTCCCTGCTGACTTACCCACAGCTTCACTTCTTTAATGTCCTCCTTGTCAACACTTAGATTACATTCCTGGTGTTCAAGGAGAGTTTCTTCTTTAATCACCAACAATGGCTGCATGTCTGCAAAGAAACAAATTAACAATAAATGTTAGAACAACACTCACTAAAATAAAGTATCAGTGATGAACTGATGACAGTAAGTTATCGCACTGATCGAATTGATAAAGTGGAAATGTACATCAGCATTTGTTTTAAATTTTGCGTATTGTAATTCACGTCCTTGTCTTCCACAACTGACTATTGCAGTGTTTTATTTTCTAGATTGCTATAAAATAGTGCAGGATGTCTACAGATGGTACGGAACTACTGTTGCTCGGGTTTTGATGAGAACCAGGAGGTTTGATCACAGACATTCTGGCTTCCCTTCACCGACTCAAGGACTAGATTTCAAGCTTTTGTTAGACATTTCAGGCTCTAAACGGTCATGAACTCAACTATCTTGCTGAACTTGGTCAGCCTTATGTGCCTCCTCGTGCCCTGTGGTCCTTGGATGCAGACGTGCTCTGTCTCAAAGGTTATAAACAAGTCAGCAGGCTTCAGAGCCTTTTTTGCCGTGGTCGGATCTTGTGGAACAGACTGCCTGTTAGCATTTAAAATGTGACAGACTATTTTTAAACCATATTTTCTGTCAACTGTAATTAGTTTGAAGGTTTTTCATCTTTTCATTATTTTTTATGCCCTGCGCGGCGCTTGCGCCACGAGGCGGGGCATATAGCATTCGGGTTGTCTGTCCGTCCGTCCTTCTGTCTGTTCGTCCGTCCGTCTGCAATTCGTTCGCCACAATGTAGCTCGGCACCTATTGCTCGCAGAAACTTCATACTTGGTGGGTACATGCCTTGGAGGAATACTTCGCATGGGTTCGAAGGTTGTGACCTTGACCTCCGTTTCAAGGTCACCAGTGGTTGCATTTTTTTTTGAAGGCTGGCGACTGACTGACTTTTTATGGTCACTGTTTGTCACATCCTCTGTCTAAATAAATATTATGCTAATCTCCAATTTTTTCATTGTACGTATATCCCAGTTTACATCAAATACATAAGGCTTCAACCAAATACCCACCACATACAAGTACATATTACTGCACTTTGCATGGAAAATAACACTGCACGCGGGGCATTTCGTGATGAATGTCTCTAGTTCTTGTTGTATTTAATTCTTTTCTGTTTTTGTTTTTATTTTGGGATATGGGGATCTTTGTTTCATGTTCATCTGCAGCTATGTTCAGCACTTTGTTGAGTTTTTTCCTTCATTTAAAATGCTTTACAAATGTATTATTATTACTTAGGGCAGCATGGTGGATTAGTGGTTAGCACTGTTGCCTCACAGTAAGAAGGTCATGGGATCGATTCCCATGTGGCCTTTCTATGTGGAGTTTTCATGTTCTCTCCGTGTTTGTGTGGGTTCTCTCCAGGTGCTGCAGCTTCCTCCCACATCCAAAGATCTGCATGCCAGATGAACTGAAAACTTTAAATTGACCCTTGGTGTGTGTGTGTTTGTCTATATGTGGCCCTGTGACAGATCGTCACTCTGTCCAGGATGTACCCTGCCTCACGCCATCTATCGTGACATTAAACAAATTATATAAAAATATATAAGCCAAACAATTTAATTCATAAAATACTTGAAAATCAACAAATCGTCAAATGTCCCTTGGCTGTTGAAATATAAAATAATAAAGAATAAAACAGTTTATAATAAAGAACAAAAAAAGTTATTTCAAATGGCATTGCTTTATCAAAGTGCTGAGTTGCCATAAAACAACATTGAAACATATGTTATAAAATATATGGTGAAAAAAAGAGGTACTTTTGTTGCTGCAAATGAGCAATTAGCATAACCAGTTAACCATAAAACCTAAATCAAAAACTGTAGCCTGACTCATATGTGTAACATTCTCTGTATAACTTGTAAACTATGTGGTCATTTCACAATGACACATGTGACTCATGTCTTTCTCTTAAAATTGTATTGTAGCATTATTAGTTATTATTACTATTATTATTATCTAAATTAAAAATAAATTTAAAAATATTATAATTTGTAATACAATTGACTCTTTTACAACAACAAACGCTGAGCCATTAATTATTATACAGAAAACAAATGCACAAACATGCTGAAATACCAGCAGCTTAATGCTAACTTTAACACTGAAAATGCCATAGACATGCTAACGCGTTAGCATCTGTGTTAGATAAAATACATCTATCAACTGTTTCAGAAGACCATAACAGGTCAGTTTAACATAAAAAAAAAGGTAAATATTCCTCACAGACACATGCTCTTTAGGGTTTTAGTGGGGAAAAATTAAGATAAAGCAAAATAAAACAAATGAAACCAACGAAGCAGCAGCTCGAAGCACTCCTTCATTGGTTCAAGATTCAAAACAAAGCTCGGTTGATTATATGGAAGAAACGAAACATTTGCGGTAAAACAAAGTTATTTAGTAACTAATCGATGACTAAATTAGTTGACAACTATTTTAATAATCGATTTACTAGTTGTTTCAGCTCTACTTACATGGCACTCGAACAAGATCAGAAGTCATCAAATATGATATGAACACATCTGTAATGACATTACAACTCATTAAACATATATAAACTGAATAATTTAATTCATAGTTTGTAATGTTGCTGTTTGCAAAAACAAAACGTTAATGGACTGCATTTCTACAGCACTTTTTACCATCTGATACACATGTTCAAAGAGCTTTTGGCCGTTTATTCAACATCTAGACGTTGAATAAACTTTCACTTTCAAGCCTTTTTTCAACATATTTTTATTATAACCATTTTTAAACACTTATTCAGGGTTAAAATGCTCCTTTTTTAAGGCTCAATTAATGATCATAACTTTTTGTGTTGAAACCAGCAACACAAAGTAGCCTTGCTAGTTATGCTGCAACCAAAGAGGTTATATATGAGAACTAGAGTCCACACCCCCAATACTGCCCACTAAATGTGAACGTCCCCTCATGGACAGCGACATGACGCCTCTCCGCCCTTTTTTTTTTTTTTTTTTTTGAAGATGGCACTGTCGATGCACCAGCCTGTTACTTCAGCTCTGCCCCCTCTTTTCCTACATTAGCTATTTTTAATACTTTTTAATAGTGCTTTATTGTTTTTATTTGTAGTGGGTGGTACCCTGTGCAAGTGTGCACATGGGAAACCCACTTTTGTAACTCGTGCTTAGGTTTCTGCTTCTTTCGGCACTTTTTGAGGCAGCACGGGGCAATCCCTTTGTCTCCGGCTCCAGACGCCCCATTGTTTACACCCAGCATCAGCTGCTTGGACTAAGACTATGTACAGTGGGCTGGGTCCCCACTATGCTGAGCACCTGGACATACCTGCAGACATACAAAGGAGACAGAGAGGCTGCAGGGGTGGCATGACGAAGCGGAGAAGGACTTATATTCCGTCTGTGGTCATGGGGAATGTAAGGTATCTCCGCAACAAGACCGAGGAGCTAGCACTGCTAACCTGTTTCCAGAGGCTGTATAAGGCCTGCAGTCTCACGTGCTTCACGGAGACGTGGTTGGATGGACATGTACCAGACTATTATTAACATGGACGGCTTCACACTTATCCGTGGACAGGATGTTGGCGGAGAGTGGGAAGAAAAGAGGAGGGGGGATCGCCGTTTATGTGAGTGAGAGATGGTGCAACGCAGTTCATGTTCACGTAAAGGATCAGATCTGCTCCTCGGACGTGGAGCTACTCGTGATGAGCATGAGGCTGTACCATCTCCCACGGGAGTTTGGGAGTGTGATTGTGCTCCACGCGTATATTCCTCCCTCTGCAGACGCCACCGCTGCCTGTGAGCGGATTCACAGTATAGTGACACTGCTCCAGGCACAACACCCCGCACTCTCCTCCTCATCACTGGGGACTTTAACCACACCTCCCTCTCCGCCACCCTCCCCACGTTCACCCAGTACATCACGTGTAAAACCAGGGACAACAGAATACTGGACCTTTTTTATGCTAATGTGGAGGACGCTTACACCGCCACCCCCTTCTCCCCACTCTGACGCTCGGATCACAACCTCGTCTACCTGCTCCCCCAATACACACCCAGGGTGAGGAGAGCGCCAGTGCAGAAAAGGTTGGTGAAACTCTGGACTGAAGAGGCCACTGACAGGCTGAGGGACTGTTTCAGAACCACAGATTGGAGCATGTTTCAAAACTCTCACGGAGAAGACATCAACGGCCTGATCCAGTGCGTCACTGACTACATGACCTTCTGTGTGGTGAGCACTGTGTCTACCCAGAGGGTATGGTGCTTTCCCAACAACCACCCCTGAGACCCCCAAGCTGAAGGTCCTGATGAACCAGAAGAAGAGGGCTTTCAACTCAGGAGACAGAAAGGAGCAGCATAGAGTCCAACAGGAACTCCAGTGGAGGATCCGGGCAGCCAAGAAGAAATGGACGGAAGATGGAGGAGCAGCTGGCCCAGAACAACGTCAGGGACGTGTGGAGAGGCCTCAAGACCGCCTCCGGATTAGGGCAGGGTGCCAGCAGGACTGCAGATGGAGATTCTTGGTTTGCAGAGGAGCTAAACAGTTACTTTATCCATTTTGGCTCCTCCACACCTGCCCCCCTGCCTGCTCCCGGCTCTCCTTAAGACTTTCTATAACTCTGTTGTAGCCTTTGCTCTCCTCTATGCTGTCATCTGTTGGGCCCCGGGCAGCACAGAGTGGGAGAGAAAGACTGAACAAGCTGGTCAGGAAGTTCAGCTCTGCCCTGGGCTGTCCTCTGGACTCAGTAGAGGAGGTGGCAGAGAGGAGGGTGTTAGCCAAGTTCAAATCCATCATGGACAACTCCTCTCACCCTCTGCACCGGACTGTGGTGGAGCTGAGTAGCTCCTTCAGTGACAGACTGAGGCACCCTCAGTGCAAGAAGGAATGATACCGCAGGTCGTTCCTCCCTGCTGCTGTCAGACTGTACAATAACACCGTGAAATAACCATATGCAATAATATGTCCACAAATTATGTGCAATATTAATCTGTCTACAAATCATGTGCAATAACATCTTGTTTACAAATTCCAGCAGGAGTGTCACCTTGCCACATCTAAACTCCACTTCACATATTGTAAATAAGATGCTGTAGAAGCCCATAATGTCATAACGGCCAATAACGTAATAATGGCCGGTAACGTAATAAATTTCCAATTTTAAAAATGTAATAGGCTAATAATGTAACAACTGGCCTCGAACCGATAATGTATTAACTTTTGGCAAATAACGTAATTATTACGTTATTGGCTGGTTATTACATTATTGGCCTGGTACAAAAAAAATTTATTTGCAAATGTAATAACTGAGTCACTAATGTCATAATATACTAATAATCTTGAAATTAAGTGGAAGCACATGTTTGCAAACAGACAATGGTATGATATGAAATATGTATGACGTAATTCACTATCTAGCCAACAGTTAGCTACCTGTTGAAGAGTAAACACAGCACTGAAATTGCCAGACATCTTGAAGACATTTACACTGAGCATGGTCCACCAAAGGTTATACTGCATGATCAAGGAAAGGAATTCAAAGGTGCAGTTTAAAAAAAAAAACTCACGGAATCCCTTCAGGTGAAAATAATTCAGAGCTCACCATATCATCCCCAGAGCCAGGGTAAACTGGAGAGAAGCCACCGTGTACTCAGGAAAAAAATAATGTACGACTGAGTCAACTATCAAGAAGGAGGAGTCAACTGGGTCTAGGGCTGCAACAAACGATTTGGATCATCGATTAATCTGATGGGGTTTCGACACGATTAATTGATTAATCGGATTAGCGGGGAATTTTTTTAAAATGTGCCAGGGAAACAATTTTTCTCTCCTTACATCACTTTAACAACAGAACATTATTTGAAAACTTAAAATACTTGAAAATCAAGAAATTGTCAAATGTCCCTTGGCTGTTGAAATATAAAATAAAGAATAAAACAGTTTATAATAAAGAAGAAAAATAATTATTTCAAATGGCATTGCTTTATCAAAGGGCTGAGTTGCCATAAAACAACACTGAAACATATGTTATAAAATATATGGTGAAAAGAGAGGCATTTTTATTGCTGCAGATGAGCAATTAGCATAACCAGTTAACCATAAAACCTAAATCAAAAACTGCAGCCTGACTCATATGTGCAACATTCTCGTATTTGAGCAAACTTTGGAAACATAAAGACTTTCAACTGTAAAATAAAGCCTATAAATGAATTTCTGGAGCTATACAAGCTGAAGGAGCTGGTTTTATGTGAAGACTTGGACAGTTTTTTTTTTCCGCTGCAGCGCTGCTTGGCTCTCTGTCTGCAGGGCGGCCAGTGCAGCACAAACAGCCTGGCTGGATTTTACGACTGCTTAAACAAAAACAAACATTTGTTAACTTGCCCAGACACTGAGCTCTCCCCTTCCTCATTGATGACTCTGATATGCTTTCATTTGTGATGCTGCATCATTACCGTCGTACTCCCGTGCCATGCGAGGTCCGACTTGCAAATGTTGGAGTTAACAAACGTCTTTGCGTTGTTTAACGTAAAGTGCTCCCACACTTTTGAAGTCTTGATTTTCTTCTGTCTACTTGTTTCTGCCATATTCTAAGTGTGTAGTTCTTCTACGAAACAGCGTCTGATCTGCTCTGTGCACTGGTCGCTCGACACAACGCGTCGATGATGCAATGTGTTGCCAATACCTGTTGTAATCGAATTTTAGCGATTTTATCGATTCGTTGTTGCAACCTTAACTGGGTCAAACATTTGTTTGACCCAGTTGCACATGCCAATAACTGCGGGAAATCTCACTCCCATAAAATCCCTGGAGGACTGTCTTCTATCAGTGAGAAGTTGGATGTCTTGTAACTTCCTACTTTTAAAAACTTTGATAAGACTGAAATCATGGTTCTTGGTCCAGCGAGACATCGGCATCAGTTTGACCAGCTGGCACTTAGCCTGGGTTCCTGTGTCATACAGACAAAATGAGGAACCTTGGGGTAATTTTTGATCCCACGTTGTCTTTTGACCTCCACATCAGGGATGTTACTAGGACTGATTTTTTCCATCTCAGAAATATAGCAAGGATCCGCCCCATCCTGTCCATGGCTGATGCTGAGACCCTGATTCATGCTTTTGTTTCTTCTAGACTAGATTATTGTAATGTTTTATTTTCAGGGTTACCACAGTCCAGCATTAGGGGTCTTCAGCTGGTTCAGAATGCTGCCGCCAGACTTCTGACACGTAGCAGAAGGTCTGAACACATCACACCCATTTTGGCATCTTTGCACTGGCTCCTTGTCTCTGTGAGAGCAGATTTTAAGGTTTTGTTGTTGACTTATAAGGTTGTTCATGGACTGGCGCCATCTTATCTGGGTGATCTGGTGGAACTCTACGTGCTGGCCCGGGCTTTGCGGTCGCAGGATGCGGGACTTCTCTGTGTTCCCAGGGTGAAGAAGAAGTCAGCAGGTTAAAGAGCCTTTTCGTATCGTGCACCCACCCTGTGGAACAGTCTTCCTGCGACTGTGAGGCAGTCTGAGTCTGTGGACATTTTTAAGTCAAGACTCAAAACCTATTTTATTCTCTTTCTTATGGATAGTTTTTATTTTTTATTTGTTTTATTCTTTTACTTCTGTTTTTATTTATGTATTTGAATTTTTTATTCATTTTTAATTATTTATTCAATTTTATGTTGACTTGTTTTATTTAAGGCGCCTTGAGACGGCTTTTGCTGTGATTTGGCGCATTATAAGCTAATTAAATTAAAATTAAACATTAACCAACATATGCCAGGGTAATGAATGAAGACCCAAAGGAGGTTTTGAGCTGGATGTCTCCTTTGGAGGCGTACTATGGAAGAAAAAGACACAAAATGTCCAACAGGTTAACTTGTTCCCCAGCTGAATTTCCTGAAGAACATTGTCTACCACAACATCAAACACTGCCCACCCAAAAGCATAGGCTTTTGTTTGAGGATAAGCAAATAAAAATTAGGAGAAGGGCACAAGATGCAACATCGGGCAGCACACAGTGAATGACTTCATCAAGAAGTATATACGGTAAATGACAATGTGTTGGTCAGAGTGAAGAGAGGCAATCACAGAGTTTCAAAAAGATATTTTGTAATACCAGGTTTAGTTGTGAAAAGAAACCTAAAGTTGCACAAATTACCCCACTGCGACACAAAAGCGGTTTTCAGTGTCTGATGTCACTAGTGTAACGAAAAAAAAAAAAAAAAAAAAAAAGCAGCGCCAAAAGTCTCAGCCCAAAACAGTTCAACAGATGCACCTGCAAATTCCTTATACACAGAACAGATTGGAGTATTTTGAATCATCAAACCTGAACATTTGCTTAGACACGATGCCAGTTGCCAATTTGCTGCTGTTGCTGACCAATTGGCCACCATTGGAATTTTTCACTCTACATCATTATTGCGCAAAGAAATTGTAGCAGATTTGACACTTAATCTATATGGACTCGATGGGACACCTCTTTCAGAGTATGTCGAGAGGACATGGGCAGATTACTTACAGAGGATGGTGCTAGATGGCACATACGGTGACCACCTAACTGTTCAAAGAGCATCCCAGATATTCAATGTTCAGTTTCTTATTCACTCAACTCTTGGTTCATGTGCAGCCTCTGTCATCTCACCATCTGGTTGTTTTTGTGAAAGCTTGCCTGTCTTGGTTCTTGGCTATTTTGCTGAAGGGCACAGGCAACATTATGTTAGATTAAAATTGACCCATTTTTCCTTATATTCAGGCCGTTCAGGAGGCAGAAATGCATTGATTGTCTCTTGGAATTAACTCCCAACCTGGCCCTCTCTCTGACAATGAACCTTGTCCTATGTTTGATGTTGAAGTTCAGGTTGATTCACCCCCCCCATATTATCAAACTGTAATAGACTATTTTCTTAATTTCAATCATGTTTATACACACACACACACACACACACACACACACACACACACACACACACAACCCCTGGCAAAAATTATGGAATCACCGGCCTCAGAAGATGTTCATTCAGTTGTTTAATTTTGTAGAAAAAAAAGCAGATCACAGACATGACACAAAACTAAAGTCATTTCAAATGGCAACTTTCTGGCTTTAAGAAACACTATAAGAAATCAGGAAAAAAAAAAAATTGTGGCAGTGGCACCAAGCAGAGGGAAAAAAAAATATGGAATCACTCAATTCTGAGGAAAAAATTATGGAATCATGAAAAACAAAAGAACGCTCCAACACATCAGTAGTATTTTGTTGCACCACCTCTGGCTTTTATAACAGCTTGCAGTCTCTGAGGCATGGACGTAATGAGTGACAAATAGTACTCTTCATCAATCTGGCTCCAACTTTCTCCGATTGCTGTTGCCAGATCAGCTTTACAGGTTGGAGCCTTGTCATTGACCATTTTCTTCAACTTCCACCAAAGATTTTCAACTGGATTAAGATCTGGACTATTTGCAGGCCATGACATTGACCCTGTGTGTCTTTTTGCAAGGAATATTTTCACAGTTTTTGCTCTATGGCAAGATGCATTATCATCTTGAAAAATGATTTCATCATCCCCAAACATCCTTTCAATTGATGGGATAAGAAAAGTGTCAAAAATATCAACGTAAACATGTGCATTTATTGATGATGTAATGACAGCCATCTCCCCAGTGCCTTTACCTGACATGCAGCCCCATATCATCAATGACTGTGGAAACTTACATGTTCTCTTCAGGCAGTCATCTTTATAAATCTCATTGGAACGGCACCAAACAAAAGTTCCAGCATCATCACCTTGCCCAATGCAGATTCATCACTGAATATTACTTTCATCCAGTCATCCACAGTCCACGATTGCTTTTCCTTAGCTCACTGAAACCTTGTTTTTTTTCTGTTTAGGTGTTAATGATGGCTTTCGTTTAGCTTTTCTGTATGTAAATCCCATTTGCTTTAGGCGGTCTCTTACAGTTCGGTCACAGACGACTCCAGTTTCCTCCCATTCGTTCCTCATTTGTTTTGTTGTGCATGTTTGATTTTTGAGACATACTGCTTTAAGTTTTCTGTCTTGACGCTTTGATGTCTTCCTTGGTCTACCAGTATGTTTGCCTTTAACAACCTTCCCATGTTTGGTTCAGAGTTTAGACATGGGCCACTTGATCCACAACACTGACATCAGAAAACCGCTCACCCACACAACACCACACACGCTGTTTGCCATCTGCCCTGGACAGTGTGAACCGGGATTCATCCGTGAAGAGAACACCTCTCCAACGTGCCAAACGCCAGCGAATGTGAGCATTTGCCCACTCAAGTCGGTTACGACGACGAACTGGAGTCAGGTCAAGACCCCGATGAGGACGACGAGCATGAAGATGAGCTTCCCTAAGACGGTTTCTGACAGTTTGCGCAGAAATTCTTTGGTTATGCAAACCGATTGTTTCAGCAGCTGTCCGAGTGGCTGGTCTCAGACGATCTTGGAGGTGAACATGCTAGATGTGGAGGTCCTGGGCTGGTGTGGTTACACGTGGTCTGCGGTTGTGAGGCTGGTTGGATGTACTGCCAAATTCTCTGAAACGCCTTTGGAGACGGCTTATGGTAGAGAAATGAACATTCAATACACGAGCAACAGCTCTGGTTGACATTCCTGCTGTCAGCATGCCAACTGCACGCTCCATTCCTGCTGTCAGCATGCCAACTGCACGCTCCCTCAAATCTTGCGACATCTGTGGCATTGTGCTGTGTGATAAAACTGCACCTTTCAGAGTGGCCTTTTATTGTGGGCAGTCTAAGGCACACCTGTGCACTAATCATGGTGTCTAGTCAGCATCTTGATATGGCACACCTGTGAGGTGGGATGGATTATCTTAGCAAAGGAGAAGTGCTCACTATCACAGATTTAGACTGGTTTGTGAACAATATTTGAGGGAAATGGTGATATTGTGTATGTGGAAAAAGTTTTAGATCTTTGAGTTCATCTCATACAAAATGGGAGCAAAACCAAAAGTGTTGCGTTTATATTTTTGTTGAGTATATATATATATTCTATTTCTACCTCATCACCTTGTTTTATTGTATTGCTACAAGTATTATTATTGCTTATCTTTGCACACGCTGTTTGACGCACATTTTCCTCTACTCAAACTCATCTTCTATGTTTTTTTAAGAGCTGACATAATGTGAATTTCTCCACTGTGAGCTCAATAAAGTCTTATCTTATCTAATAAGAAAAAACTAAACTGTCAACATAAAAAAAACCTCTGCCTGTCTGACTGGATTAAAGGTACAGTGTGTCATTTTTGAAGAGGAGAGCAAATGATATGTCCATCAAAAATTAATGTTTTTAAACTTTTCAATGTTAAATTAATATTACAAATATTACAAACAATGTACCAAGCGAATAACAATACCTTACCAATAAACATTTAAAATATGTTTGAAAAAAGAGTAAGTAGTTATAATTTGAAGGGCATAGAAGTCTTTAAAAAACCAAGATTCAGAACCAAGATAAAGGAACGGAGTATTGCAGTGAATGGTGTAAAATTATGGAACAACCTCAACAAAGAAATCAATGAATCAAGGTCGCTTAAATTATTAAAAAAATGTATTAAACTTGATGTATTTCATAAGTATGAAACTATGAAATGAGTCAGTGGGCTGTGACAAAGCTAAAAATGTAATCTGTTAATAATGTTTAGAATGTTTGAAGTTTAAAATGTAATCTATTAGGGATGCAGTCTTAAATAATTGTTAAAATTAGGAAAGAAGTCGGTGGCATGTGACAAAGTCATAGAAATGCAATGATGTCGATTGATGATGCTTTGCAAGATTGTATTGTAAAAAAAAGGGGCAGAATATATAAGACTTGTTCTTCCAAACTGCTCCTTTTCGTTCAATGGTTTGTAATGTTTTGTTAATTTTGCTTTTCTGTTTTTCTTTTAAATGAATGAAATAAATCCTCAATAAATAAATAAATAAATAAATAAATGTTATTTATTTTATTAACTTAGAAGCATGCAAAAAAGAACTCTGATATTACAACATAAGTGTCATTTTTTTTGTCTATTATTCTTGCTTTCAATGCATCTAAAACCAGTCAAAATGACTCACAACGCGCCGCCTCGGGTGATAACTGCCAACAGCACCGCTATACTAATTTCTGGGGAGAACCCTGAAAGCCCATTGCAACAAAACACAGCCGCACAACAAGCTCATTCCAGCATCTAAAACAGAGGCATCTAGCTGCGTGGGAGAAATGCCACACTTTATGAGGGGAACAAGAGTGCAAACTCCCACAGAAAAGCAGCTTACTCTGGTGGAATCATTTACTCAAGTGTATTTTTTTAAATCAAAAGAACAGTTGGAGCTTCAATTACAGGAGGTAAGTAGGGGTTAGTTTTAAGTTTTTGCTAAAATAAAAATAAATAAACTAAATCAAATTTGACCTAATTTGACATACATGATTTACTGTAAAGGGAGGGGACGGCCGTCTTTGCCTCGCTGCACGCTACGTTGCCACTGTGCCACCCAAGACACCATCTGGTTTTGACCATCTTGGATGGGTGGTTAGAGAGCCATCTTCTCGGGAGGAACAGTGGATGGTTTGTTGGCCATTGACAGTTTGACATACAGTGAATTTCCGTAATGGGTGAGTTAATAGCATTTTAAAAAGGAATAGTTTGCACCATCTGTCATGCTTAGTTATGTTACGGGGTAACATGTCACCTGCCATAGAATCCAATGGATGTCAACCTTGTTTGACCTTTACTTTGGAGACCAAACATTCAGCACAGTCAAAACTATTTGATTTATTAATTCTTTTAATTTAACCAATAATTTGCATTATTTTTTACTGAAATTGGAGCAACTCTAACTTTTGAGCCCTGTACAAACTGAAATTGACCTTTGTCACCATTTTTGCTGTTTTTACCCCATAACATTCCATCATAGATGTTTCAAACTATACTTTTTTGGAATCGTCAGACAAATCAGACAAATAACGTGATATAGTTTTCAACATGATATGACCTATGTGTAATTCTTCATTGACCCCTTAGGTGGCTACAGCCATGGAAATATAGTCCTGGAATGGACATCATGTGACTAGAGATGTGCGTCCATGGAGCCATTACTATGGATGGAGAGAGCACCTTGAGACAGTTACGGCACCTATTAAAGGAGACCTGCATTGAAAAAAATGCAGTCAGATTTTTTGAACAAAAACTGACTTACATTTACACATGAGATCCTGCTGAATGTAGTAAAGTAAATCTGCAAGCCCAGATCTGTCATTCAACGGAGAAATCTTCATTTGAAAATGACAAATTTACAGCTAACATTTAGCCCTCCACAAATTGTCCCTCTCATCATGGACGCTGCCGAGACGTCACGGACAAGACCCTCTCCCAGCATGCATTGCGCCAATTGTAATTTGTGGATTTACGTCAGTTTGCATCTGCACCTTTTTCTTACGTAAGGATCTACTTTTTTTAAAACTTCATATTGTCTTACGGCACGTTTGGTGAATACACATTTCTTTTATTTGTGCTTGAAAATTATTTTGGGGGACTTTTTCATACGCCCGTTTGACTGAGTAGTGTCGCATTGAAAATCTACTGTCTTTCGCCTCCAGGTACCATCACGGGGTACGGAGGCAGGACGCGCAAAGAATCCAAGTCATTAAAAAGTTATAAACCTCTCTCAGCGGCCATGGAGCTCTGCAGCTCCGATTACCGAGACGTGCGGCGCTGCGGAAAGTCTGTCCTTGCAGCAACAGGTGTTACCGGCCGCTCGCATCAAAACAGCGAGCGTATTCTCTGGACTTGTGCCAAGTTGGCTGCACCTCCATTCAGTAGCAAGGGACGTGGTGCTGGCTGCACAACAGACACGGGCGATGTGAGTGGCCCGCTTCTGTTTACCGAGCACGAATCGGTAAGCGCAGCAGAGGCAGAAAGCGAGGCGTCGGTGAAGAACGGCGCCCGCTGTCGATGTCGTTGCTCATCTGAGCACACAGATCTGTATCTCACATTCATTGCAGCTTACTTTTGGATGTTGAAACCAGGATGTGTATAAGTAACGTTACTAACAGATAATATCAATTTCAATGCGGGATCGGACTGAAGGCGGGAGTGCGTCGTCTTGTCCCTGACGTCACGGAAATGATACTGTACAAACTGTTTTCACAGAGGGCTAAATTTTAGCTGCAAATTTGTCATTTTTAAACGAAGATTTCTCCGCTGAATTACAAAATTGGGCTTACAGATTTACTTTACTGCATTCACAAGGGTCTTATAAATACCTATCAGCTATTTCTTTCTGAAATCTGACCACATTTATTTCAATGCAGGTCTACTTTAAACAAGTGAAATGAGAGGGAAAAAGGCAGCCAGTGCTTTGCCATCAACTGCACTATAATGAACTGTACAACAGCCTTAATGTGAGAGTAATTATGTAAAACAAATGTCTATTTTAAAGTCGTTATGTCGCAATTTAATATCGATACACTGAGACTATAATTCAGCGCCATGCATACAGATATGGAAACAAAAATGTTTATGTTCATATATATATATATATATATATATATATATATATATATATATATATATATATATACACACACACACACACACACACACACACACACGCAGTTGTTTAATATGATATGTACATGGTGGTCACAGGTGGCATTTAAATTTTAAGTGTGGTTGGGGGGGATGTGGGTGGTATTTTTTATCCCGACTGAGGCTCAAAAGTCAAATTCCGAATGGCTTTATATCTACTTGTAATAAAATGCTAGTAAAAATCATATATATCGTATGTTGTCATTAAAAGACTAGCAATAATATTACAGTGGAAAAAGCAGCAAAGTAAATGACCACAATGGCAAGGCATACTTCAGATTTATAGTTTAATACATAAGGGTTTTTTTTTTTTAATCCAGGCATGTATGGGTTCATTAGAGCTTTTAATCAGCTTGAATACAACTTACAATGCTTCATTTATAAAAATCCATCGAGAATTATGATGACAGGAAAAAAACATCACAGTAAATGAACAGAAATATTTTCCCCCAAATTTCCACAATTTACATAAAACATTTTTTTCTACCCAGGCATGCATGGGTTCAAAGTGCAATTAAAGGGCTTTAAGACAAGCCTACTTTTATTAAAATCTGTTAAATAGCGACAATAGCAGCGCAGTTTGTCATAATTTCCCCAAATTTCTGCATTTTACATAATTTTTTTTCCCCACACACATGCATAGGTTCTTTGGAAAGAGCTTTCAAAGGGCTTTAAAACAAGCCTACATTTATTAAAATCTGTTAATAGCGACGCTAGTGCAAAAAAAGCGGTCAGTTTATTATGTGTGCACATCTCTACCCATAGCAATGGTGCCGCCCTGTCATGAGCGACGCTAAGATTGAGGCGCACACATCCATTCCTGGTCTATATTTCCATGGCAACAGCTACCACACTGTGATGGCTATAATACATTTTTTTGTAGGCCATGGTACACTGAGGCTGGATTTTAAGTGTTGTTTGGTCACCTTCAGTGGTACCAATCAGGTCAAAATTGATGACTGGCTCCTGGACTACTTCTGGATGGAGCTGCATTTCAAACGGTAACCAGATGATTCATAGACATGGACCATTTATAGACCAAAAAAAAAAAAGGGGGGGCCATTCATAGACACAAAGTACAAAATTCATAGACAAAAAAAAAAAAAAAAAAAAAAAAAAGACTATTCATAGACAGATTTACTGAAAGAAGTCAAGTCATACTTCTGAGATCACACCTGTGTTATAACATGTATCTGTTATGTTGTATCTAGAAATATAATGTATTCATTAGTCAGTATTTTTTTGTATATAGTAATATTTATGGCCTAATCATATATTGTCTCTTCAAATCACAAAAATAGTTGACTTTAATGCCACTATCTGCCCTCTCTATCATATATTAGTGTGTGTATATATGTATAGTGTGTGTACGATTCCAGTGTTTGCAAAATACCTGTCTACAGTCTCAGCTATATCAGAATATTCTATTACTGTTAATCCCAATATGAATATTAAAATACGACAAACCATTTGTCCTGTATCATAGCTACATGTAAGATGTTTAGTATTCAGAGAGTTACAATGGATTAAATGTGCTGTGCCTGTCGAACAGCACTGAGCCGAGCAGATGACTGGTCCAAGATGGTGACCCCACGGCTCATCAGTGCCAACAGACAGCAACACCCGAAGCGTCAATTCTTTATAATGTCTACAGTCAACTCATACTACTGATAGATCACACCTGTGTTAAAAGAATTGTCACTTATAAAAAGAAAGCTGCACCAGATATAAAAATCAGTATGGTGTTAGCAGGGATGTTCCATGGAAGGGTCAGTCCATCTCAGATCAACCAATGAGTTAAACCCCACCTCCTACAATTTTTATGAAATTTGGTATATAGGTAACTCAGTCAGAAAAGCCAGAATTTCAAATTTTAACTTGATTTGACCAGTAATTTTCGAGATACTGCAATTTCATTTTTTTCACAAAAAAGGGTGTGGCCACCAAATTTCAAATTACTGTAACTCAGCAACCACTGGTCCGATTTTAAAAAGACATTTCTGTAATAGGAAGACCATGAGGAATCTAAAAGTGGCATTGTTTTGTGCATTTGGGTACTTTTGATTTGGATGACCTTTTGACCTATATTTTGACCCTGAAATTGACACTGAGGGACACGCCCGACCTCTTCGGCCCCAGTACGAAAAATGTAGCCCTATATGTCAACTACAACATATAAAAAAAAAATGGAGGGGTTTCCTTTTTCATACTTGAGCAAACTGGGATAGATTCTGTGTATACAGAGTGCAGAAGATATGAATACAGACCCAATATGTATGTCATTCAGCTGTGGTACCACCTTGCAATTTTAACAGTTCTAAACAAGCCCATATTCTAATCAATGTTTACACTACAGTTTAGTTTTCTGATTACTTTTTGCCATTTGGCTGCTAACTGGTTTGTGATTGACAATATTTTGTGGAATACATCAACTTGAGACACTATGTATATAAATGTACTGAAGTATACAGAATGGACACTGAATGGATCTCTGAAGGAATGGGTATGTAAACATCCACAAGGTATTGCATGAAAATAAAAAACAAAATCCCTCCAATTTTTTTTATATGTTGTAGTTGACATATAGGGCTACATTTTTCATACGGAGGCCGAAGTAGTCGAGCGTGTCCCTCAGTGTCAATTTCAGGGTCAAAATATAGATCAAAAGGTCATCCAACTAAAAAGTAACCAAATGCACAACACAATGCCAGGTTTAGATTCCTTAGGTTCTCCCCATTACAGAAATGTCTTTTTTCTTTTTTTTTTTTTTAAACGGACCAGTGGTTGCTGAGTTACAGCAAATTGAAATTTGGCAGCCGCACCCTTTTCGTGAAAAAGTAAAAAAATGAAATTGTGATATCTCGAAAACTACTGGTCCAATCACGTAAAAATTTGAAAGTCTGGCTTTTCTGGCTATGAGTTACCTATATACCACATTTCATAAAAATTGGAGGGGGTGAGGTTTAAAAACGCCATTTTTTTTGGGTGATTTGAGATGAACTGACCCAGAACATCCCTACATCACCTGCCATAAACCAGTCCACAATCATCACCTGTGACAGTGCTGTTTTAATCAATAATTAATCATTCTTTACATGTTGATGAATGGTCCTTTTCTATGAATAGTAATTTTTTTTGGTCCGTGAATGTTCTTTTTTGGGTCTATGAATGGTGTTTTTTTTTTTCTAAACTGATGGCTGCTTTATGAGTTTACATGGGAAATCAATGGAGGAGGCAAGAAAAATCACTCCGCATGGCTGAAAAATGATGAATTTCAAACAATTTAAGCAAAATTACAGTGAACACCCCGACTATACTAAAATACAAAATGGAGCCGAATAATCACGAAATGTGGGTAAAAAGTAACAAAAAGGAGCAGACTGGCCCAGACTGACAACAAATATGATTAAATATGATTCAATTAATTACTTTTATCTTATTATTTTTAAGCGAAATGGGACTGATAACGAAACGGGGGTTAAACGTAGCGAAATGACTGAAGTTTCATCTCTTGAACGCCAGATGGCGCACCTGCCCCTACTACATGAACTAAGCTCATCTCACAAAAACAAAAGCTAAAGAATTAAATAAAAGTAATTATTTGGAGTCAGTCTGGTTCAATATGCTCCATTTCGTTACATTTTACCCAAATTTCGTATTTTAGTATGGCTCTAAACACCCTAAACTTGAAAATCGGCATGATGGTGCTGAAAATGTAACAACCTGGTGCAGCGCCACGTTTCCATTGTTTAAACAGTGACCTGAATAACAAAAGTTTAGTGGACAAACCTGCTCTGGATCAGCGAACTTCAGGCTTGAAAGCAGCTTCTTTAAATTCACTCGTTTCTTCTTGCTGCTCTGCGATCTGTTTCTACCAACTCAAATATCTCGACATTAGCAGCAGTTAGCCGCTGTTTCAACAACCTTCTCAGCTCTTCCACCTTTTCGCGTTAACGTCACCTTTTCTTCTTCTTCCGGTTTACTGTCGACCTTTGTGCTTCTGGAACTCTTCAAAAACATATTCGAGGATCAGAGAGTGCAGTTTGATCTGTTCAGAGAAGCGTTTCCAGCGTCTTCAGCTAACTTCTTCTTCTTCTTCTTCTTCTTCTAATAGATTCTGGCAGGCTATACGCTGGCGTAACATAATGCTGCCCCCCACAGGTAATAGTTAAATACTTTATCTCATGTTAGACTCTCAAATAGAGCTTGGTGGAATGGAGGAACTTAATCACAGCTTTGTCCACTAAATGCGAGTAACTGCCCTCAGAAAAAATTGACCTAAAAGAAAACTCAGTCAATCCACAGTCTGACAAATCTTTAAACAATTTCCGCCTATCACTAGAATACATAGGACAGCACATTAAAACATGATGAACACTTTCCAACTGACCACACTGACACAACCCATCTGGATGTTTTCCAATCACTTTTAAATATGCTGCCAACCCACAATGCCCCAGTCTCAATCTAATCAATTTGACTTGATCCTTACGACAGGATGAGGAGAGGAGTCTCTTATTTTTAATCGAAGGCTGACACATAAAATAGTGCCGCCCTACCGACTCACTCTCCCACTGCTTTTGCCACTTCTGATCACTCAACTCTTTAAAAATACTACAACAATCAACCTTTCCCAAAGGGATATTAGCATCAACTTTATTTTTGAGAAGGGACTCTTTGGCCAATGAATCTGCGATCTCATTACCTAAAATGCCAGAGTGCCCAGGAATCCAAGTGAAGGTTACACAACAGCCAGCTGACTCAACGCGATGGAGGCAAGACAGAATCTCTAGCACGAGGTCAGGACGAGCTCCTCCCGAGGCTCCGCCCATCAAAGCTTACAATGCAGCTGCAGAATCAGAATAAATATGACACTCAGAAGGTCTGTTACTTTGTACCCACTCTAACGCCCACCATATGGCCGACAGTTCCGTCGAACATACATAAGAGCAATTAGTAACACGGGTACTCTGCCTTATCTGATTATTCATAACATAAACCCCAAAGCCTGCCCTACCAGAGCTTGGATCCCTAGACCCATCTGTAAAAATGTGGCACATACTAACTGTATTCTGAGATATAAATCGATTTACTAAATTGCTGGCTACAGTCTTATTCAGCCCCAGAAGGTCCAACTCAACATCTGGTACAGGCAAAACCCAAAAAGGAATAGGAGACCACACTGGCCCTATCACCTTATTTCCCTTGACAGCCCTTTTAGCGACCTGCCGGACATCAAAAAGGAAATTAGATTTATCCTTCTTTTTAGTAAATTCATAACTCTCTTCCAATAAACACTTTGCGGATGAGTTATGAAGACCCAACTTCTCTCTCCTAATACTCAAAGGGGTCTCTCCCATTTCGACTAACAGTGCTGGGATAGGAGTAGTTCTGAAGGCACCGCTACAGATTCTTAGGGCTTTTGCTTGGATCCTATCAAGCTTGAGAAGTCTGGATTTAACCGCAGCACCAAAAACAAAACAACCATAATCCAGTGATGACCTTATCATTGCTCTATAAATCATGTGCAACGTTGACCTTTCTGCCCCCCAATCACTACCAGCCAGACTACGAAGTACATTATTAATCTTTTCACATTTCACAACAGTTTTTTCTATATGTGTACACCACGTTAGTTTTTCATCCATCCACATACCTAAAAATTTAAAAACTTTCACCCTCTCTAAATGACAGCCATACATGATAAGGATTATGTCTGGGATTTTCTTTTTAAGTCCAAAAATCATATAACTACTTTTTGATATAGAAATCTTAAAGCCCCATTTATTTGCCCGCCGCACTATTTGGTTTAAGGCCATTTGAGTTTGTTTCATTAAAAACGCAATGTTTCTACCCCTCCTCCAGATGGCGCCATCATCAGCAAACAAAGACCTCCCAAATCCTACTTTGATATCAGAAAAAAATGTCATTAATCATCACATTGAATAAAACTGGACTAATAACTGATCCTTGCGGAGTACCATTAAAAATACTTACTATTTCAGAAAATTCCCCTTCAACTCTTACTTGTATAGTTCTGTCACTTAAGAAATCTTTGATCCATATGAACATCCTACCACAAATGCCTGAATTATGTAATTTAATCAACAATCCCTCTCTCCACATACTATCATAAGCTTTCTCAATATCAAGAAACACTGCAACTACTGCTTCCTTATTGATTATAGCTCGTCTTATATCTTGGTCTAATACTGCAACTGAGTCCATAGTATTTCTTCCAATTCTAAAGCCATTTTGATAATCAACAAAGAAACCCCCAACTTCTAAATAATAAACAAGTCTGTTTGTGACCAATCTCTCCATCACCTTACACAACACCGCAGTAAGTGCTATGGGTCTGTATGACAATGGAGAGGAAGGGTCCTTTCCTGGCTTCAAAATTGGGAGCACAATAGCTTGTTTCCAAGCTTTTGGCAAAGTTCCAGCATCTCAGATATAATTAAAGAGGGCTAGAATCTCCATTAAGACTTCATCGTCAAGATGTTGCAACAGTTTATAACTAATTCTATCCTGTCCTGGTGACGTGTCTGCACCAGCTTGTGCTGCCGCTTTTAGTTCTTCAAGGGAAAAATACAAATTAAAAGCACAGTCATTTGTATCTACACTACCTTTCAATTTCCAACATTCTACACACAAAAACTCTTCTCTCAATCTCAAGCTTTCTTCACTTAATAATTCTGAATTATGAACTTCTTGGAATGCTTTAACACACATTCCAGCCTTATCCTTACTACAAATAGCTTCTCTACATCCATCTTTTAAAACTGGAATTGAAGAATTGTTTACCTTACCTGACATCTTATGGATTCTAGCCCAAACCTGCTTCACTGGGGTATTAGAGTTTATTGTATTACAAAATGCCCTCCAGCATTTCTTTTTTTCCACTTTTATTGTCTTCCGATCCAGAGCCCTACACCTCTTAAACTCAACAACATTTTCCGGAGTAGGATTCTTCCTTAAATTCTTAAATGCCTGCTTCCTATTTTTAACCACCTCGTCACAAGCTTTGTTCCACCAAGGCACAATAACTCGATTACGAGGACTTCTTGTACAAGGAATAGCCTCAGATGCAACCCTCACAATCGTTGTTAAAGACTCACACATTTCCTCTATTGACCCGTTACTATTAACAAAATCCAACCCTTTAACTGTATCTTCTCTAAACTTTCCCCAGTCAGCTCGAGAAAAATCAAACCGAGCCACTCTGTCAAACAGGTTCACTACTAAAGACTTATCAAATGTACTTAAAACCGGAAAGTGATCACTACCATGTGTATCTTCTTCTAACACCTTCCACTCTGCTATCCTAGCTAAAGCTGGAGTAGCAAAGGTTAAATCTAAGCAAGAAGTCTTACCTGTATTTATATCAATACATGTAGGACTGTTGTCATTCAACACTACCAGGTTTCCATGATCTAAAAATTCCTCTATTACTGTACCGTTAAAATCCCTGTCGTGACTTCCCCACAGAGGGTCACGAGCATTGAAATCACCAACCCAAAGGGCAGGAGCACCTATTTTACTTAACACCTCCTCAGGCTCGGCAAGGACAAGGGGTTTACATGGGTTATAACAATTAACTACATGAATTTTACCCTCAGTAGTCCACACCTCAACAATCACACATTCAAGCGACACTTCACATTCACACCATTTGTATTGTAACCCCGTTTTAATAAATGTAGCACATCCACCTCCCTGCCGATCAACCCTGTCCTCGCGTAGACACTCATATCCCGGAATAGAGAAGTCAAGACACGGTTTCAGCCATGTTTCCTGCATACACAAGAGGTCTGGTTTAGCACTAAGATCTTTAATGAACTTTTTAAACTCTTGACCGTTTGCAATCAGACTTCTAGCATTCCACTGCAGGATACAGACCATAAAAATAAAACTAAACATCATCTATATTGCCTTCAAAATCACATTCCCCTATGTCAAACCCTTCTTCCTCGTCCTCCTCATCCTCCTCCCCTAAGAGTGGATGACTCAAAGGCTCCTGTCTTGTCCTCATAAAGGCATGTAGATCCTGGGGAGCATAATCCTTAATCGCCAAGAATCTTGCTGCAGCTTCCGATACAAACTTTATTATGTCAGACCTTGATTGCTTGCCACGGGTACCATAAAGAACATCAACAATAAAAACGAGAAAAGCCTCTTTGTTAACAACAATCATCTCTTGACTAGAACTGTTAGCTGGTGAACTACTGCCCTCTATCGGCACCTTCAGGTAATGTTTCATATTGCTTGGGACAGGAGAATCTTTTTCCACTTTTTTAAGGGCCTCAGCGTAAGATAGTTGTTGCTGTTGCTTTATTTCTTGCACTTGTTTGGCTTTTACAAACTGAGTACACTCTCTTGAAGATGCCACATGACTGCCTCCACAATTGCAACACCTAGGAGCCGACACTGAACAGGAGACAATGTCATGGTCACCTCCACATTTTGCACATCGCCTGCCCCCATTACAGGAGCCAGCCATATGGCCATAACGCTGACATTTAAAGCATCGCAAAGGGGGTCTTTGGTAACTCTTCACTTGGAAAGACAAACAGCCCACAAACACTCTTTCTGGCAAATTTTTCCCAACAAATGTAATCAAAACTGGGGCATTGGGGTTTCCACCGTCACGGGCTTTAAACCGCTTTACATCCCGCACAATACCTCCCTTAATGTTTTCTTTGATTTCACTCTCAGACATTTCAGCACACACGTCATAAATAACACCTCTTACAAGTTCAGTATTTTCTACAGCTAAAGCTTCTACTTTCTTACCCACAATTTTCATGACTTTCTTCGCTCTATTCACTTGGTCCCTGTTTTTACAGAACACTAAAAGCACTCCGCTTGGTAAAACACGGGCGTCAAGGCCCTCACCAACACTCCTAAGCGACTCAACAACCTTTAGTGGGTTAACAGTTCTAAACCCACCGCCGGTTTGATCTTTAAGCTTATAAATCACTTTATATTCCTCACTGGGCTTTGCCATCTTAATAGACCTAGCACCTTCTTTGTCAAGCGATACATCAGCCCTATCACGCTTTCCAGCCAGTTTAATTGACTTCTCCCTCTCAAACACTTGACTTTCCCTCCCTCCACCTCCCGAGGAAGAAGCCATACAAACAACTCACACAAACAATCAAGCGACTACTATTGAAACAGGTATTGCACACCACACAACCAACAGAGAAGAATAGCACAGAGTACCGCTACCGGTGTCGTGGCCTGAGTTTGTGCCGGTCTCATTTTACCACGCGCATGCGCAAATCGATTTTTTTTTCGCGGTCAACTTCCGGGAGGTCTAGAATTACGATTTCTTACGGCGTTCTTCAACTGAGCAGACGTACGAGGGCTGTCAATAAAGTAAGGGTCCTTTTTTTTCAAAAACTATATGGATTTCATTCATATGTTTTTACGTCAGACATGCTTGAACCCTCGTGCGCATGCGTGAGTTTTTCCACGCCTGTCGGTGACGTCATTCGCCTGTGAGCACTCCTTGTGGGAGGAGTCGTCCAGCCCCTCGTCGGAATTCCTTTGTCTGAGAAGTTGCTGAGAGACTGGCGCGTTGTTTGATTAAAATTTTTTCTAAACCTGTGAGACACATCGAAGTGGACACGGTTCGAAAAATTAAGCTGGTTTTCAGTGAAAATTTTAACGGCTGATGAGAGATTTTGAGGTGATTCTGTCGCTTTAAGGACTTTTCACGGTGCGAGACGTCGCTCAGCGCTCTCAGCCGCCGTCGTCAGCCTGTTTCAAGCTGAAAACCTCGACATTTCAGGCTCTATTGATCCAGGACGTCGTGAGAGAACAGAGAAGTTTCAGAAGAAGTCGGTTTCAGCATTTTATCCGGAGATCGAGACGCAGCCGGCGCGGTCGGCGGCACAGGAAAAACACCTCCGTGTTGATAACCATTTGTAAAATCCAGGCGGCTTTTGATGGCTTTCAGTGGAGTGAGTATATGAGAAATTGTTTAACAGGCAGGACATGTTCCAACCCCATTTTGTGGGTGTGGTATCCAGTCATGTTAAGTACCGTTACATTGCCTCAACCTGCGTGAAAACTGCTTCCTTTCTTCTCTACACTGAAAATCCGCTTACCTCGAGTGGACGTATGATGAAAACATCACCAAATCAGGCTGGGAAGTGACCAACTTCATTACTAAACATGACAAACCATTAACAGAGGCCAGTTTAACAAAAACTGTGCCACACCATCGGTGGAGAACATTTGCCCTGAGAAGAAGCAACAAATTTCTGATGTTTGTTTGTCTCCTAACACTGTGGCACAGAGGACTGAAGACACATCATCTGAAATTAAAAAGACAACTGGGGGACGGAGGTGAATTTAAAGCACAGATTCTTCTGACACCAATCAGTTACTGATTTTTTTTGAGGCTCTGACGATGACATGAACGTCACAGAAGAGCTGCCCTCCAAAAGTATTGGAACACTTGGTATTTCACATATTTTAATTTGTTTATGCCATTTCTAATACAAAAAATACCAAAAAATAACATTTCTAAAATTATTTTCCTTAAACTAAAACTGAAAGCAAATCTCTACAAGTTGATATAAATTGATTAAAAATATAAAAACCAAGATGATGGGACACTTTGGTTTAATACCTGTAAATAATTGGTTTTATTGCCTGTTTATTTTCAGACAAGTCAGGGGATGGACACAAGAACATTTCAAAGTCACTGAATATGTTTTTGACTATATTTACATCGATTATTAAGAAATACAAACAGTATGGTACTCTATGGTAAATCTGTATGAAGCAGACAGTTCTGAAAAACTGACTGTGCATGAAGGAGAAGAGTGAGGAAAGCCATCAAGACAACCCAGAAGTTACTGTACAGGCTTCTGTGGCTGTGATTGGAGAAATTGTGCACAGTGCATGTTTTGCATTTTGTGTCTCCAGTTATACAGCTTCATGGTGAAGAGATAGAGAGGAGGATTTTCTTTCACCAAATCATCAAATCTAGGCTTCATCTCAGATGTACCTTCTGCCAAAATGGAGCTGAACTTTCAGGTCTTTTTTTTTTTTTTAAAGAAAATCCTGGCTGCCTCAAATCTTTTTCCTTGTGGATTTATATCAGATCAGCAATACATAAATATGACACACACATATGTAAAATACATTACAGAACTCTATGGAAATTAAGACAAATATAAGTGTCTTCAAACATGATATTGGAAACATATGCAGAAATGGCAACATGCACATGCTCAGTCCACTTTGTGAGGGGTTGCACAATCTGAGGCTCGGCTCGTCACTGTCTCATCTTTTGTCTCTGTTGTATTTCAACAGAAAATAGAGGATTTCAGTGATTTTGACAATAAAAATGATCGGGGGGGGGGGGGGGGGGGGGGATGGAGCTGCAGACCTTTGACCTCCTGAGAGGCTACAAAGTAAGTTTCTATTGCTCCAGATAAACTTTTTCTGCAAGTGACCAAACATTGTTCAGAAAACCACAGCGTTCACACAGGTGTCTTTTATACAGGTAACAAGTTCAAACAGGTGCAATTAATACAGGTAAAGAGTGCAGAATAAAAGGGCTTCTTAAAGAAAAATTAACAGGTCTGTGTGAGCCAGAATTCTTGCTGGTTGGTAGGTGATCAAATACTTCTTTGCAGCAGTAACATACAAATAAATAATTAAAAAATCATACATTGTGATCTCTGGATTTTTTTTTTGATTATGTCTCTCACAGTGGACATGCACCTAAGATGAAAATTTCAGACCCCTCCATGATTTCTAAGTGGGGGAAGTTGCAAAATCGCAGGGTGTTCAAATACTTATTTTCCCCACTGTATACTCTAGGGATGCTAAAATCCATGGTCAATTTGACAGAGGAGGCCAAAGACTGACAAAATAGTAATAATAATGATAATACTAATAACAAAAATAATGACATTTAAAATGAGGCTTATCTTCATAATTAACTAGTTTATTTAATTAGAGAAAAAGAATCACATTTGATTTCATTGACATGGGAATGCTGGTAACATTTCAGTTTAAATTTTTTTTTGACCCACAGATGAAGACCAAAAACTAGGGACAAAAAAGGAAAACACTAGTGTGTCACATTTCTGTCAAACCTAAACCTTTTTCAGATTACTTAATGCAAAGTATTTACACATTTAGCTGAATATTTACAAATATCAAGTTACATATTTTGCTAAATATTGAGACAAATAAGCACATTAATAAATGTTGGGTAAATGTCAACATATTTTGACAGTTTAGTGTTATCTGTATGCCAGCTCAATTGTTGCTCCCTGAAAGACAGATTAATAAAGCATAATATAATGTAATAATAATATTAAAATAATAATAAAAAATGGCTGTTTGTGCAAAATGTTGTGGGTTTTTGGGGGGGGGGGTTGGGCTCGAAGGGGGTCTCGCCTGGGGAGTAATTAATTGAGGAACCGCCACTGCTCTCCCCTTCCCCGCCAATAAATCTATTTCCATAAGTAACTAGTTAGACAGAAAATATATTTCACACACTTCCAAAAATACACGTTCTTTTCACTTTTGTGTTGCATTTGGAAATTCAATTACATGGAATGATAACCACTGTTTTGTCTACATTTTTATAATAATAATTCTGATGATTAGGATACTCTGAATAAATTGATATATTATATACAGACATAATACATATACAGACAATAGGAATGGATGCTAATTTCAACAGGGTCCTCAAACGTTCCACAGTGATTCAAGCTGCATATTCATTTATAACGTCAATGAATAAAATTAAAATAATTTTAACAAATAAACACTAAAACAAACACCGTGTAATGAAATGTCATAAAATAAACATGAAAATAGAGATGCTTTGTTCCTAATGAGCTAACAAAAGCAGGCAATTAGTGCTCGTAAATATGAACATATTCTGTTCACTCCATTGCCCGTATATAGAGGGGGTTCCCCCCGAGAATTCTGCTGATTTTTTTCTGATCTGGATATCAACGTTATGTATTTTCTTTTCATTGATAATAAGCAACAAGCACTAAGTGTTACACAGCTATTATCACACACCCTCAAGTTTCAATTTCCTCTGCCAGAGTAATCCCTTAAGTGATGAAAGGGGAAACTGCTAGATAAACTTTTCCCATGGGGGTTGAGAATTTTTGCTCCCTGGTCCCTATCCTCACCAAATTAAATACCGCTATTTTAATACATAACGTACATATACACTCAACAAAAATATAAATGCAACACTTTTGGTTTTGCTCCCATTTTGTATGAGATGAACTCAAAGATCTAAAACTTTTTCCACATACACAATATCACCATTTCCCCTTAAATATTGTTCACAAACCAGTCTAAATCTGTGATAGTGAGCACTTCTCCTTTGCTGAGATAATCCATCCCACCTCACAGGTGTGCCATATCAAGATGCTGATTAGACACCATGATTAGTGCACAGGTGTGCCTTAGACTGCCCACAATAAAAGGCCACTCTGAAAGATGCAGTTTTGTTTTATTGGGGGGGGATACCAGTCAGTATCTGGTGTGACCACATTTGCCTCATGCAGTGCAACACATCTCCTTCACATAGAGTTGATCAGGTTGTCAATTGTGGCCTGTGGAATGTTGGTCCACTCCTCTTCAATGGCTGTGCAAAGTTGCTGGATATTGGCAGGAACTGGTACACGCTGTCGTATACGCCGGTCCAGAGCATCCCAAACATGCTCAATGGGTGACATGTCCGGTGAGTATGCCGGCCATGCAAGAACTGGGACATTTTCAGCTTCCATGAATTGTGTACAGATCCTTGCAACATGGGGCCGTGCATTATCCTGCTGCAACATGAGGTGATGTTCTTGGATGTGGCACAACAATGGGCCTCAGGATCTCATCACGGTATCTCTGTGCATTCAAAACGCCATCAATAAAATGCACCTGTGTTCTTCGTCCATAACAGACGCCTGCCCATACCATAACCCCACCGCCACCATGGGCCACTCGATCCACAACATTGACATCAGAAAACCGCTCACCCACACGACGCCACACACGCTGTCTGCCATCTGCCCTGGACAGTGTGAACCGGGATTCATCCGTGAAGAGAACACCTCTCCAACGTGCCAAACGCCAGCAAATGTGAGCATTTGCCCACTGAAGTCGGTTACAACGACAAACTGGAGTCAGGTCGAGACCCCGATGAGGACGACGAGCATGCAGATGAGCTTCCCTGAGACGGTTTCTGACAGTTTGTGCAGAAATTCTTTGGTTATGCAAACCGATTGTTCCAGCAGCTGTCCGAGTGGCTGGTCTCAGACGATCTTGGAGGTGAACATGCTGGATGTGGAGGTCCTGAGCTGATGTGGTTACACGTGGTCTGCAGTTGTGAGGCTGGTTGGATGTACTGCCAAATTCTCTGAAACGCCTTTGGAGACGGCTTATGGTAGAGAAATGAACATTCAATACACGAGCAACAGCTCTGGTTGACATTCCTGCTGTCAGCATGCCAACTGCACGCTCCCTCAAATCTTGTGACATCTGTGGCATTGTGCTGTGTGATAAAACTGCACCTTTCAGAGTGGCCTTTTATTGTGGGCAGTCTAAGGCACACCTGTGCACTAATCATGGTGTCTAATCAGCATCTTGGTATGGCACACCTGTGAGGTGGGATGGATTATCTCAGCAAAGGAGAAGTGCTCACTATCACAGATTTAGACTGGTTTGTGAACAATATTTGAGGGAAATGGTGATATTGTGTATGTGGAAAAAGTTTTAGATCTTTGAGTTCATCTCATACAAAATGGGAGCAAAACCAAAAGTGTTGCGTTTATATTTTTGTTGAGTGTACATACATATTCATAATGTAAATGTTAATATTAATACCGCTAAATACGAGGTCTGTTAGAAAACTATCCGACCTTTTTATTTTTTGCAAAAACTATATGGATTTGAATCATGTGCGCTTGCATCAGCCAAGCTTGAACCTTCGTGCGCATGCGTGAATTTTTTCACGCCTGTCAGTTGCGACAGGCAGGTATAAAGTTTGCATTAATGTTATCTTGGTTCTTCCTGGGTGGTTCTTATGGCAACTGATCCAATCCGAAGCAAGGACTATTTGTATATAAAAATGTATTTCCTAAAATGATACATTTTGGGTTTCAAATGAAATTTATGTAGATTTTTACCCCTCGAAATCCTCAAAAAGCTTCTGCTTCGGGGGGCTTTGCCCCCTTGAGCCCCCCACGAGGGCGTTGCCTCTCGACCCCACCGGGGGCCCTGCGGCCCACTGGACCCCCAACTCAAGGATTTGAACCCCCCCTTTCACATTCCTATATACGGCCCTGACTTCCACATATTTGGAGACGTGAGATAAAGATCATATTGATTTGTGTACATTTTTGTCTGCGCAAACTGTATCTGTGCTGTTAAATGTGAGTTTAAAGGCAACAAGGTTCAAATGCGTGTTCCCGCGAAGGGGGTGCATTTCACGGCAGGGGTGCTGAATCTGGCACAACACCTGCAACTTTGTTACATCGTTGTTAAATTCACTATCCGGTACAACACACAGATCCACTGAACCAACTGCTACACATCGATCACAATAAACAGCTTTATCTCAAGGGTTTAAAGCCTCGAAATAAACTTTCATTCTCTATTTTCTTTCACGCGCCAGCTGCTTAGTAATGCACGACGGAGATGGGAGCAGTCATTTTATTATCTATCAACATACCCACATTTCCTGAAAGCAACATCATGTGGGGACTGATTAATCAAAGCCACGCCCTCCCACCCCAGAATGGGGCCAAAAGTTTGAAACTGAAAAAATAAGATCTGAAAGTGGAAAAAAAAGATCTGAAGGTGAAAAAAAGAAATATGAATGAAAATAAATTATTTGAACAAAATAATTACAGAGCTGAATCAAAAATGTTTAAACTGAAAAATATATCTTACACTTATTTTTATTTTAATAATACTTTTTAAATGATTCTTAAAATTCAAGAACGTTGAATTTTCAATTTCAAAATTTATTTTTTCAATCTTTTTTTATTTTCAGATTACAAAACTTTTGGCCTGGATTTAGCTCTATAGCTCCGTAGAACCTTACTAAGTAGTAGTGATGTCAGTCTAACATCAAAGCTCCGATCCTTGCTTCAAACTCGGGTTGCGTTCTCTTTGAACCACTGCTTTAAAGCTTGCTTTGCGGTAGAGCCACTGAACTCTACACTACGTAGTGTAGTTTTTATTATGCGAATTTCGCGAGTTAAACAAGGTCGCCAAATTAAATACCGCTATTTTAATACATAACGTACATATACGTACATATTCATAATGTAAACGCGAATATTAATACCGCTAAATACGAGAGCTGTTAGAAAACTATCCGACCTTTTTATTTTTTGCAAAAACTATATGGATTTGAATCATGTGCGCTTGCATCAGCCAAGCTTGAACCTTCGTGTGCATGCGTTAGTTTTTTCACACAGGCAGGTATAAAGTTTGCATTAATGTTATCTTGGTTCTTCCTGGGTGGTTCTTATGGCAACTGATCCAATTCCAAGCAAGGACTATTTGTATATAAAAATGTATTTCCTAAAATGATACATTTTGGGTTTCAAATGAAATTTATGTAGCTTTTTACCCCTCGAAATCCTCAAAAAGCTTCTGCTTCGGGGGGCTTCGCCCCCTTGACCCCTCATTGCCCCTCAACTCTACACTACATAGTGTAGAGTTCAGTGGCTCTGCCGCAAAGTAGAGCAAATGACGTAAGCGAGAACGTATGAAGCAGTGACTGCTTCAGTCCCGAATGAATCGCTTCATGTCTCGAGACAAGTCGTTGATGCGAGACTTGCTTCAGGAAGCATCTGTGCGCCCAACCTTAAAGGCACCCATCACAACAAACATGTGGGTTTGTTGTCAGAGTTGTCATCATCATCATCATTGCTTTTGGATCAACATGGAGCCAACCAGGAAAAGAAGCCGTTCTCAAATGTGGGAACACTTTGAGCTGATCAGTCCTAATAAAGTGAGTACTTTATTACAAAACAAGCAACTTAAAAGGTAGAAATGTAGCAGTTTGTAAGTTAGGTACAGTTGCATGTGCGGTTGTAAAGGCCAAATAAATAGTTTAGCCAACAAGAATAAATGTGGGTAAACATTTCTGTGGTCATTCCAGTACACCAGAGGATCCTCCGATCTTTGCAAGGGAGGATCAGTCATGTATCTCTGAACTTCAATCGTGGCATCCGATGTATAATTCCTGTGAGTTCTTGTCTTTTTTTCAAAAGCTGGAGAAGTTGTCAGCAAAAAGTCGCCCGAGTCCAAAAACAGTGGAAAAACTCTTATTCCTCAATAAAAATCTCTGAATTCCCATCCCCAAATTTCATGACTGTCCTGAGTAACAAGCACAGCCCACCTTCCCTGCACATACTTTGTTTCCTAAAGCACACCTTGTCTCAATCCCAGATACTAGTCTACATGTCTACTGAATTAGCTGAACATATTTTGACAGTGTTGTCTAGTATTTCACCACTAGATGTCACTGAAATGAAACTTTGAATGAATGAACCCATGTTCAATACAATTGGCAAAGTGGTTCAATACTGCTTTATTGCTTCATTTGAGCATCACTACTAAGTAGGTTTGCAATGGCAAAGTTGGCAATTCTCTTGTTAAATGTGACATCAGTGCGTCACGTGATTTACGCTTCCGGGTCCAAACAGCAAAACCACAGTGGCGCGCTCTGTGAAAATGGTCGAGCCAGTGACCATGCTTACCATCACAAATTTTTTTTTTTTCTGAGGCACCGGAGAGGGTAAAGAAGGGTTTACTTTCATACAATGCGAATTGTCTGGAGCTGCAGAAAGGCGGTGTCATTCGTGGGAACGTGAAGCTTCCATGAAAAAGAAGACCTACAAAGTGGAGGTAAGCATATAAACACACTGACGTCTGTCATCTGACAAGTGATATAGTAGCTAGCTTGGAAGTAACAATCACCTGGACCAGGTCCTCACAATTTTGTATGCCATGATACCTTCCTTTTTATTTTAACGGAGACCTGCATTGAAATAAATGTGGTCAGATTTCAGAAAAGAAATAGCTGATATGTATTTATAAGACCCTTGTGAATGCAGTAAAGTAAATCTTTAAGCCCAAATTTGTAATTGAGCAGACAAATATTCGTTTAAAAATGACAAATTTGCAGCTAACATTTAGCCCTCTGTGAAAACAGTTTGTACATCCGGATCATTTCCATGACGTCGGTGGCAAGACGACGCGTTCCCGCCTTCAGTCCGATCCCGCATTGAAATTGATTTTATCTCTTAGTAATGTTACTGTTATACACATCCTGGTTTCAACATCCAAAAGTAAGCTGCAATGAATGTGAGATACAGCTCTGCTTGCTCAGATCCGGGATCAGATCAGCGGCGGCATCGACAGCGGGCGACATTCCCCGACGCCTCGCTCTCACTGCCCCCGATACGCTTACCGAGTGCATGCGCTCGTTAAATTCCGCCACGGCACTCACACCCCCGTGTCTGCTGTGCAGCCAGCACCACCTCTCTGTCTACTGAATGGAGTTGCAGCCAACTTGGCACAAGTCCAGAGACTACGCTCGCCATTTTAATGCAGTGTGCGCGGTGACAACTGTTGCTCGCAAGGACAGACTTCTTGCTGCAAAATCCGCAGCGCCGCACGTCTCGGTAATCGGAGCCACAGAGCTCCGTGGCCGCTGAGAGAGGTTTATATATTTTTAATGACTTGAATTCTTTGCGGGTCTTGCCTCCGTAGCCCGCGACAGTACACTGGAGGTGAAAGACAGTAGATTTTCAATGCGACACCACTCAATCAAACGGGTGTATGAAAAAGTCCACAAAAATAATTTTCAAGCACAAATAAAATAAATGTGTACTCACCAAGCGTACCGCAAGACAATATGAAGTTTTAAAAAGGCTCCAGGCACCAGAGGGCGCTGCCGCCTCACAGGAGCAGCCGGGGTGACAGCTGACACTCATCACCTGTGACAGCTGTCACCACTCATCTGATCTGCATCGGTATATCAGCAAGACGTCATCTCCACCTCTTTGCCGAGATATCGTTCTACCTGAAAGGTAATATCCTCAGCCTGACTGCTTGATAGAAAGCCTTTTTGTTGTGATTTTTGTGAGTGATAACAGACTTTTTCTCCAACGAGAGGTGGAGGTAGCTTCCCTGCCGTGCAGATTGCTGGGTGCAGACGCACCCACGTTTAATTGTGTTTTTGTTCCTCGCCAGCAGTACCAGGTCCGACACGCGGAGGCAGTGGCCACCTGGGAGTTCGGGACTTGGCGGCTCCAGTATTCCCGGGGTCTGGTGGCGGAGGAAATCGTGTGGTTCTGGTTCTGCTTTGGACAGGCGTCTCCTATCTTCGAGCCTGCCCACACGACACCTTGTAATTTGACCTTTGATCAAAGATCCTTCTGTATAAAGACAAGAAAAAGGTGCAGATGCAAACTGACGTAAATCCACAAATTACAGTTGGCGCGCGCAATGCATACTGGGAGAGGGTCTTGTCCCTGACGTCTTGGCAGCGTCCATGATGAGAGGGACAATTTGCGGAGGGCTAAATGTTAGCTGTAAATTTGTCACTTTCAAATGAAGATTTCTCCGTTGAATGACAGATCTGGGCTTGCAGATTTACTTTACTACATTCAGAAGGATCTTATGTGTAAATATGTCATTTTTTGGTCCAAAGATCTGACTGCATTTATTTCAATGCAGGTCTACTTTAAGCATGACTGTTGTTGTCAGAGAGGGGGTTAAATGGGTGGTTAGGTGTGTGACAGTAGGGCTGCGCTGGTGTATGGAGTGGGTGGGTATCTGGGTATTGGGGATGGGGTGTGGGGAAAAGTAGGGGTGTAAATCAGTTTAGTGTTATCTGTATGCCAGTTCCCTCTTGAGCTGCTCATTCTCCTTCTTTAACATATCGTTCTCGATGTCTGCAACACTCAGAGGTTCACACGCGACTCTAGGAACTTCAGACGCAGCATCAGCGAGCATGTTCAGCGCGTATCCAGGTCCATCTTCCTCCACGCTGAGTGCTTTGCGTTTCACACCTGATGAGCGACGACCTTGATCTGGAAAACTGAACACCTTGGACTCGTTCCATGCAAATCTTGATGGCCCTGCGGCTTTTCCATCAGGGAAGTGCCAACTGCAAATTCTTGTGTTACAGGTTGGCTGGAAATCTTTGCGCCTGTGAAGAACAAAATATTTGTAAATGTATAACAAATGCATGTACAGTTGAAACCAGACGTTTACGTACACTGTGTGAAAAGACACATAACACTTTTTTCTCACTGTCTGAAGCGAAATCAGACTAAACCTCTCCTGTTTCAGGTCAGTTGGGATGACCAAAATTATTTCATTTTGCTACATGCCACAATAACGAGAGAGAGAATTTGTTACAGAATTTTATATCACTTTCCTCAAGGTCAAACGTTTACATACATTCCTTTAGTGTGTAGTAGAATTGCCTTTGAACTGCATGACTTGGGTCAAATGTTTTGGGTATCCTTCCACAAGCTTCTCACAGTACCCTGCTGGAATTCTGGCACATTCCTCCTGACAGAACTGGTGTAGCTGAGGCAGGTTTGTTGGTTGCCTTGCTCACACACGCCTCTTCAGATCTGCCCACAATTTTTCAGTGGGATTCAGATCAGGGCTTTGTGATGGCCACTCCAAGACATTGACTTTGTTGTCCTCAAGCCACTTTTTAACTATTTTGGCAGTATGCTTAGGGTCACTGTCCATTTGAAAGACCCATTTGCTTCCAAGTTTTAGTTTCCTGGCTGATGTCTTGAGATGTTGCCTTAATATTTCCATGTAATGTTCTTTCTTTATGATGCCATCTATTTTATGAAGAGCTCCAGTTTCTGCTGCAGCAAAACAGCCCCACAACATGATGCTGCCACCTCCGTGCTTTACAGTTGGTATGGTGTTTTCAGGTCTCCAACCTTCCCCCTTTTTCCTCCAAATGTAACGGTGGTCATTATGGCCAAACAGCTCCACTTTAGTTTCATCAGACGACATGTCTCCAGAAGCTCAGGTCTTTGTCTTGGTGTCTTTTTGCAAACTGTAATCTGGCTGTCTTATGTTTCTTTAGGAGTAATGGTTTCCTTCTCGCTGAGTAGCCTCTCAGCCCATGTCGGTGCAGGACTCGTTTTACTGTGGATAATGACACCTTCTGACCTGTTTCAGCCAGCATTTTCACAAGGTGTTTAGCTTTTGTTCTGGGGTTGATTTGCACATGTCGAACCAAAACACGTTTATCTCTGGGACACAGAGCCCGTCTCCTTCCTGAGCAGTGTGATGGCTGGACATTCCCATGATGTTTATACTTGCGTATAATTGTTTGCACAGATGAACGTGGCACCTTCAAGCATCTGGAAATTGCACCCAAGGATGAACCAGACTTGTGGAGCTCCACAATTCTCTCCCTGATTTCCTGGCTGATTTCTTTTGACTTTCCCATGATTTCAAACAAGGCAGCAGAGTGTTTGAGGTGTGGCCTTAAAATACATCCCCAGGTGTGCCTTCAATTAACCCACATGTTGTCAGTTAACCTATCAGGAGCTTCAAAAGCCATGCAATCATCATTTGGGCTTCCCCACGTTGTTTAAAGACATAACACTTTTTGTGTATGTAAACGTTTGACCTCAAGGAAAGTGATGTAAAATTCCGTAACAAATTCTCTCTCTCGTTATTGTGGCATGTAGCAAAATTAAATAATATTGGTAATCCCAACTGACCTGAAACAGGAGAGGTTTAGTCTGATTTAGCTTCAGACAGTGAGAAAAAAGTGTTATGTGTCTTTTCACACAGTGTATGTAAACGTCTGGTTTCAACTGTACAAATTAATACAGATTAAAGAATGCAACAAACGCAGTATAAAATGCCGACTAAATTTGTGGGCTATCAATTTGTTTACAAAGAGAACATGAGTTTATGAAGAGTACAGTAGTTGAGACATGTGTGGTAACAGACTCAATTGTAAGTTTCATTTTGGCAAAATTTGAAGAAATGTTCCTTAGAAATTACCGTATTTGTATTTGAGTTATATTGGGGTGCTGAACAAAGCTCTATGTACACTATTGTTTATATTGGCTGCATTTATTTATTCCTGAGAATTTCTCATGAGAAAACTTTCTCAAGATTTTGAGCAATTAAAAACTGATCCAGTATGATCTGCGGTAATTGATAGTTTCCTTGGTAACAATTGAATGATGTCATCCACTGTCAGAAGAACAACTGTTATGACATCACAATTGCATATGTTCATTGTTTTCACTGTGACATCACAACAGAGGAGTAATTGAATGATATCATAATGGCTGTCATGGAAATCTTTTTTCTCAAAATTTTTCTCCAAGAAATTTCTTTGGGAAAGAAATCCTCAAAATGTTTAACAAAAAAAAATAATTTCTCAGGAATAAACGTGTTTAAGAATTTCTCAAAATCCTGAAATTCTCATGAGAAATTCTCAGGAATAAATAAACACGCCCAATGATTCACAAGGGAAAAAGGCACCCTGCTCAGAGTGCCGCTCTCATTGGACCGACATCTCTGCTATTTTGGCATTGTGGGATAGCTCGCGCCCACAGATTGAGCTCGCCGGACTACTTTCGTCACCCTGCTCAGTGTGCTGCTCTTATTGGAGCGACAACACATACACTCAACAAAAATATAAACGCAACACTTTTGGTTTTGCTCCCATTTTGTATGAGATGAACTCAAAGATCTAAAACGTTTTCCACATACACAATATCACCATTTCCCTCAAATATTGTTCACAAACCAGTCTAAATCTGTGATAGTGAGCACTTCTCCTTTGCTGAGATAATCCATCCCACCTCACAGGTGTGCCATATCAAGATGCTGATTAGACACCATGATTAGTGCACAGGTGTGCCTTAGACTGTCCACAATAAAAGGCCACTCTGAAAGGTGCAGTTTTATCACACAGCACAATGCCACAGATGTTGCAAGATTTGAGGGAGCGTGCAATTGGCATGCTGACAGCAGGAATGTCAACCAGAGCTGTTGCTCGTGTATTGAATGTTCATTTCTCTACCATAAGCCGTCTCCAAAGGCGTTTCAGAGAATTTGGCAGTACATCCAACCAGCCTCACGACCGCAGACCACGTGTAACCACATCAGCCCAGGACCTCCACATCCAGCATGTTCACATCCAAGATCGTCTGAGACCAGCCACTCGGACAGCTGCTGAAACAATCGGTTTGCATAACCAAAGAATTTCTGCACAAACTGTCAGAAACCGTCTCAGGGAAGCTCATCTGCATGCTCGTCGTCCTCATCGGGGTCTCAACCTGACTCCAGTTCGTCGTCGTAACCGACTTGAGTGGGCAAATTCTCACATTTGCTGGCGTTTGGCACGTTGGAGAAGTGTTCTCTTCACGGATGAATCCCGGTTCACACTGTCCAGGGCAGATGGCAGACAGCGTGTGTGGCGTCGTGTGGGTGAGCGGTTTTCTGATGTCAATGTTGTGGATCGAGTGGCCCATGGTGGCGGTGGGGTTATGGTATGGGCAGGCGTCTGTTATGGACAAAGAACACAGGTGCATTTTATTGATGGCATTTTGAATGCACAGAGATACCGTGACGAGATCCTGAGGCCCATTGTTGTGCCACATCCAAGAACATCACCTCATGTTGCAGCAGGATAATGCACGGCCCCATGTTGCAAGGATCTATACACAATTCATGGAAGCTGAAAATGTCCCAGTTCTTGCATGGCCGGCATACTCACCGGACATGTCACCCATTGAGCATGTTTGGGATGCTCTGGACCGGCGTATACGACAGCGTGTACCAGTTCCTGCCAATATCCAGCAACTTCGCACAGCCATTGAAGAGGAGTGGACCAACATTCCACAGGCCACAATTGACAACCTGATCAACTCTATGTGAAGATGTGTTGCACTGCATGAGGCAAATGGTGGTCACACCAGATACTGACTGGTATCCCCCCCCAATAAAACAAAAGTGCACCTTTCAGAGTGCCCTTTTATTGTGGGCAGTCTAAGGCACACCTGTGCACTAATCATGGTGTCTAATCAGCATCTTGATATGGCACACCTGTGAGGTGGGATGGACTATCTCAGCAAAGGAGAAGTGCTCACTATCACAGATTTAGACTGGTTTGTGAACAATATTTGAGGGAAATGGTGATATTGTGTATGTGGAAAAAGTTTTAAATCTTTGAGTTCATCTCATACAAAATGGGAGCAAAACCAAAAGTGTTGCGTTTATATTTTTGTTGAGTGTAGAATGTGTCTCTTCCCAGATAGATCTCTTTCAGTGCAACTTCTTGTTCTGACTTTAACACGAAGTTAACACCCAAGCGTTTCATCGCCAACTGTAAATGGTAATAAAACCATTCCAATCGTATCTTTCTGAACTCTTCCGCATCAAACTCCATCTTGTCAATGTTTACAATGTGCTTGAGCAATAACAGGTGAAGTTGCTCATAAACTTTAAGCTTCTTAAATATTTATTACGGCCACTCTTAAACTTCAGTTATCTTTATAATTTTATTACTGGTAAATTTTAGAATTAATTTAGATGAGATATACTCATTATCTCACAGGAATATATCACAATTATCTGGGAACTACTTTTTGCGCAGGAATTCATCAAGCACGTCGGGCGCGTACTAACACAGAATCCCCAGAAACTGGACAGTTGTTCGGCCATAACGAGAGCGTTCACTTTTAGCTTGCCATAAGATAAGCTAGTGACGCTCGTGAGATTGTAGGAGAAAAGTCACCGGGTGCAAAACACTGCGTCGTTTGAACAAAAACCAAGGCACACTGTTCATAGATCTGTCATGTGTTTTGCGGAAGGTTTCACACCTCATTAGCTGGATCCATCTTTTCCTCTCCTTTTCGCCAACAGGCAAGCGATAAAATGACAAATCAGGACAAGTTTCCGAACGATTCACGCACAAAGGAACACAGCATTGTGGCATATTGACAGCAGGATGTCGTCTGCTCACTGTGCAGTGGCTGAATGCAGGAAGCTTGTTTGGACCCGGAAGCGTAAAACACAGTTGGTGCAGGCATGGTAAATTACGCTTCTTTTGAGCCACTGATATTTTTTAAATATATTTTTTAAATTGCATAACAAGTTTGTTCAGTTAAGTCGTATTTTGTTTATTTGCAAGTTTATGTGCAGAGACGCAGGGATGAAAAATCTGTACTTTTTGGTGGATTTCTGCTTTTTTGCCAGTCGCCTGTCATTTTTGAGACCAGTGCAAATCCGTTTGTTGTAAATTGCCTTTAGTTGTTGTTTCTCTGTTATTTTATTTAGGTCAGGCATCGATTTGGGCAGCCCCAATGCGCTGCTAGCTTTGACCAGTTATTTTTGGCACCGACAACGCTGTTTTTAAAGTAGAATTCCTTCGTGAAGAGGGTGAGTTACCTTTTTACAGAGGGTTTTCTGTTTTATCGGTGATGGATGTTGCGTGGGGTTGATAATAATTCCTGCCGAGTGGGAATGTTTCAAGTTATTTGACATTATTGACTAAGGCTAGCTAACTAGCCGCTATGTGGTCTGCTTAGACGGTGTTAAGTTCAGTCAACTACTGTTACAGGTTATATACTTACATAGCACTGTAGTTATTGGTATTTCTCTGATATATTACTGTGATATAATGAAGGCAAAGTAGCGTTTTTTTTAATCAAAAAATATTGAAGTTTGATTGAAATACTGTAAAATTGAAGATTCAATTGGCCAATATTAATAATTTTCTTAGGGGTTGATGATTTCATTAAAAACTGATGTTTACACAACAAAAGATATTTTTATGTGGCACTGACAACTTGTATATAACATGTATTAAATTGCAATTATAAACATACTGAGAGATATTTAATGACAATATCATAAACATTTTAATTCATTGAAAGATACTTATGCTATGTACAATGTAGAAATATTCATTATTAAATAAGCAACAAATTAGTAACAGTTCACAGTATTTCTATATGCAAAATGTTAATTATAGTACCTGCCATTATGAATAAGCAATACATTACTAACAGTTCATACTGTTTTTACATATATATATATACATATATGTGTGTGTGTGTGTGTATACACAGTGAGGAAAATAAGTATTTGAACACCCTGCGATTTTGCAAGTTCTCCCACTTAGAAATCATGGAGGGGTCTGAAATTTTCGTCTTATGTGCATGTCCACTGTGAGAGACATAATCTAAAAAAAAATCCAGAAATCCCAGTGTATGATTTTTGTTTTTTTAATAATTTATTTGTATGTTACTGCTGCAAATAAGTATTTGAACACCTGTGAAAATCAATGTTAATATTTGGTACAGTAGCCTTTGTTTGTAATTACAGAGGTCAAATGTTTCCTGTAGTTTTTAACCAGGTTTGCACACACTGCAGCAGGGATTTTGGTCCACTCCTCCATACAGATCTTCTCCAAATCTTTCAGGTATGGAGTTTCAGCTCCTGCCAAAGATTTTCTATTGAGTTCAGGTCTGGAGACTGGCCAGGCCACTCCAGGACCTTGAAATGCTTCTTACGGAGCCCCTCCTTAGTTGCCCTGGCTGTGTGTTTGGGGTCATTGTCATGCTGGAAGACCCAGCCATGACCAATTTTCAATGCTCTTACTGAGGGAAGGAGGTTGTTTGCCAAAATCTCGCAATACATGACCCCATCCATCCTCCCTTCAATACGGTGCAGTGGTCCTGTCCCGTTTGCAGAAGAGCACCCCCAGAGTATGATGTTTCCACCCCCATGCTTCACGGCTGGGATGGTTTTCCTGGGGATGTTCTCATCTTCCAAACATGGCAAGTGGAGTTGATTCCAAAAAGCTCTATTCTGGTCTCATCTGACCACATGACCTTCTCCCATGCCTCCTCTGGTTCATCCAGGTGGTCACTGGTGAACTTCAAACAGGCCTGGCCATGTGCTGGCTTGAGCAGGGGGACCTTGCTGCCCTGCAGGATTTTGAACCATGACAGCATCATGTGTTACTAATGTAATCTTTGTGACTGTGGTCCCAGCTCTCTTCAGGTCATTGCCCAGGTCCTCCTGTGTAGTTCTGAGCTTTCTCAGAATCATGTTTACTGATCTGTAATCAGTGTCACAACTATATATATATTTTTTATGCCTAATTCACAAATTTGATTATAAAGGACTAATTGCCACTGAGCACTTTTTAAGAAGTTGATCCATTAGATAGTCAGATTTAGGGGGGATTCCTGGGATATTTCAGCATTGAGAAGACTTATGCGACACATGAATAGATTACTAACAAAGCTTTATATTTGATTTTCAGATAAAAATGTTAGATTGTTCTCTGTAGTGACAGTGACTAGATGAAATTTATCGATTCTTGGCAGATGACAGCTAATGTTTCTGTGACATGTGGCACCTCAGTGTTGCTGAATAAGCCAGTTTCGAGTTTTCAGCACCACAGTGGCTGCTGGGTAAGTTCAAAGGTCAATGCATATAAACATTGCGCATTCCCAGGATCATGACGGCGAAGTACGGTCAAGTCTGTCTGCGAAATGGGAATGATTATAGCAGTTTCTTTGTGCAAGGGGTTTATCAGTGATGGGGAGAGTGGAGGAGCTTCGAGCTTCAGTGTGCCGGTAAAACCCATGAAAAAAGAAGAGAGCCATCTCCGAACATATCAGTTTACTGACAGTCGACAGCGTCATCTTACTCGGTCCAGTCACCGACCTCCCGAATGGTTCGCTCGATGAATCTTATCACAGGCTGGCAATTCTAATATATTTCTTTAAAATTTTCCTTCTGCACCTGTGTGTCGTGGCTGACGTCACCCAGAAAACTACACACCGGTAGCAAGCTCGTCAACTTGCAAACAAAAATCAAAATATTGTCATAAAGTTCATGACGCGCTTAGAACAGTCATCACTCCAGTTGACGTTAATTCAAAGTGATTAAGAGAAACTTAACTCTAAACGGACAGCAAGTTTAAGTTAAAGTTTGCTGCCTGGTGCAAAACTGATGACTGCTTAAAAAATGGAGTGATGGGTGTTCTCAGCAGTGCATATATGCTCATCTGTGTCAATATTTTAATTTTGATTATAAATTATATTTTTATTCATTATTCCTATTTCCATTTTTATTCACACATTATGTACATTTCGCCACGCTTTATGTCTGACATGCAATGAATGAAGTCACATGTCTTTATCATAGTATACTATTATTTTATTCAGGAGAGGAGAAAGGAATCCATCACTGGCCACCATGTATGTCCTGCGACATATTAGCATGTCATCAGTGGAGAGGAGAGGGACCTGCAGACAGGCTCCTTACAGACTGCAAAGAAGGAAAAGCCAACTCATACTTAAATTCCCAGTGGTTGAAGGAAGTGTATTCCCATCCATCGTGATTCTGTTTACTGCTTTTTAAAAGCAGAGTGCACCCCTTCTATGAGCATACACAAGCTTCCACACAAAGTTTGATTGTGTCTCATAAAGAAAACAGGGAAGGTTGTCAGTGGCTGCTGCACTTGCTTTGCTTGGATTGCCAGCCAAATGATTAAGAACTATATTATAGATGCTCATGTACAACTATAATATTGAATTCCAATAATATGAACATTACATATTACAATGACAGTGTTCAGATGACCAAGGTCTCATCTGCTAAGTCTTCATGCAGATCTCTCCCCCTCAATCACCATATAAATAATAATAAAAAAACAACTTCTGAAAATTAAGTGTTTCTGACTTTGTGTCCATGGCTAATAAGAAAGCATTAACTCAAGCGTTGCATTGGAAAGGGTCCCCAAAATATCTCTTGGACTGTAAACCACTACTTATCACATTCAGTATGCTAAGTAAGTATGAAATATATCAAAAAGACAAAACTTTGTGGGATAAGATCATTTTTTAATAAATATATCTTGTAGTCACATTTAGTCACCAATTTTCTGTTCCATTACTGTAAACTGGCCAATGCCTGTGTAGTAAAACCTGGCCATTTCAAAATTGCAGGGCTGAATGTCTTTTAAATAACATTGCTCATCCCATACTTTCTTATGTTACATATCTATATTTTTTGGTAACATATGTTGTCATTTGTTAATTATTATAGTGTGTAAACTCTCAGCACACAAGTGGGGGCAGCAAATTGCAAAGTGCTGCACAGACTAACACCGTGTCATTCAGGACTGGAACAAGAGTAACTGGCCCATTTCATTCTCCCAACAGCCTGTTCAACGTGAATCCTGGCATTTGCAATTTTTCTTGTCTTTGCAACATCTGCAGTAGTTTGTTGATCAATGCCTAAGCTGGGAGGAGCGATGTGCAGTTTGGCACGGCACATCAAAAGTTTACATCATTTTTCATTTTTTACATCAACCCTACATTTGTGGTCAACCCCCCCCCCCCCACACACACACACAAAAATCCACCTTTATGATAACCTAGTATGGTGTTTGCATAAGTGAAAAGCTGATACATACAAAGAGAAAAATAACCATGACATAATTTACAATGTTAAATATATGCAACAGTTTAAACAGTTTAGTTGTTCTAAGGAGAGTGTGAGAACTACAGACTTTCACAACAAAACACAGGTCTTGCACAGTGAAGTGTTCACAGTCTGATAATTTTGTTGGCTTTGTTTCCAAACACTGGAAGTGTTTCGTCATAGAACGGAGCGATGTGGTCCAATTACTGACTTTAGAAATGTTTACATACCGTTTTCTGTCCACAGTGTGACTTCTTTCAGCTCTTTAAGCTGTTGTGTTGCTTCAAAAACACTGTCTTCTTACCAGTGCGAACGGCATCAGCAGTCTGTTTATATGCATTGATCTGCGAACCGGAAGTGTTAGAAGCTCTCCGCACATGAGCACTGAGAAACTCGAAATTGGCTTATTTTTGAAAAAAAAAGTAAGCTTAGGCTTTTGCACCACTCACTGAGCCTCCGGAGGGATCGCAAACTACTTTCGTTGGCAAGGCTACGATTGTTTCGGAGTCATTTGAAGAAAAACTAGCAGAATTCTTTGCAAATCCTTTTAATACCCCCTCAATCGAGTGAGAAGTCCAGTTGGTAGTTTCATTATTATTCCATTTAATTAGTACGTGGACGGCTAATTAATATATTAATTAATTTTTCCTAACTACTTTGTTGATCAAAGCTATACAGTTATGGCAGTAAAGTGGCTTGCGCTCAGTGTATTCTCCGGCGTGACGACCGCAAAACAAATGCAGTGAAATTGGTAATCAGCTAACGCCGTTTCTATGCGTTTCCAGGAAAAAGTTATCCCATCATGCACCTTGGTCAGTCATATTGCTTCTTGTGTACTTCCTGTTTGCGGTCACGAAAACTGAGCTGATTGGGCTTCGAGAACACACTCGTGCTCATCTGTCATCATCCTCGCTTCATTGGCGGCTCTGCCGCCTCGTGCAACTCTGTAGAAATATAATACAGGAATGAACTGTGACTATTAATTCTGTGATTTGCTGGTTTTGATAAAGATGATGACCATGTTTGGGATTTTATTCTTTATTTATTTATTTTCCGTGCGTTCATTTGCGCAAGAGGCAAAAATATCACCTCCGGGGTGCGCAGGAGGCCCGGAAAAAACAGTGTTGTGGTGCTGTTTATTTTTATTTTATAGATCGCTGTAATTTCTGTGTTTAATAACTTTTTATTTTTCCAGACCTCCTGCGCACTCCTGCAGTGATATTTTCACCTCCTGTGTGTATTATTTTTATTAGGCACAGCAATATGAGTGTAGGAATGACAGTCCAGCCCTTTTCTTCCATATGGATCAGCAGCAGCACCTGGTGGGAATAACTGCACACAGTCGCAGGGTGGGCAGTCAGTGCGTGGTGTTCACACAGACTGATCAATTTACTGCTCTGATGATATATTCAGTCATCTTTACACTTATATTTATTCCCCTTTTGACAGTTTTGTGTTAGAAATCAATACATATGGTTTAGTAATGTAATACAGCAATGCAGCAGCCACCCCGGCGCACCACTGCATTTTTTTTTCAGGCCTCTTGTGCCTCCTGTGCCTTTCAGTCCAGCCGTAACATGGCTGAGCCGTTCCTGTATGTTTATAAATTTAATACAGAGATAAATTGTGACTATTAATACTTTTGATTTACTGCTTTTGATAGATGATAACCATGTTTGGGATTTTATTTTGTTTTTATTTATTGTGTGTTTGTTTTGTGTTTGGGATCGCAATACAACCCCTGGCAAAAATTATGGAATCAGCGGCCTCGGAGGATGTTCATTCAGTTGTTTAATTTTGTAGAAAAAAAGCACATCACAGACATGACACAAAACTAAAGTCATTTCAAATGGCATCTTTCTGGCTTTAAGAAACACTATAAGAAATTAGGAAAAAAAATTGTGGCAGTCAGTAACGGTTACTTTTTTAGACCAAGCAGAGGGAAAAAAATATGGAATCACTCAATTCTGAGGAAAAAATTATGGAATCATGAAAAACAAAAGAACGCTCCAACACATCACTAGTATTTTGTTGCACCACCTCTGGCTTTTATAACAGCTTGCAGTCTCTGAGGCATGGACTTAATGAGTGACAAACAGTACTCTTCATCAGTCTGGCTCCAACTTTCTCTGATTGCTGTTGCCAGATCAGCTTTGCAGGTTGGAGCCTTGTCATGGACCATTTTCTTCAACTTCCACCAAAGATTTTCAATTGGATTAAGATCTGGACTATTTGCAGGCCATGACATTGACCCTATGTGTCTTTTTGCAAGGAATGTTTTCACAGTTTTTGCTCTATGGCAAGATGCATTATGATCTTGAAAAATGATTTCATCATCCCCAAATATCCTTTCAATTGATGGGATAAGAAAAGTGTGCAAAACTTGTGCATTTATTGATGATGTAATGACAGCCATCTCCCCAGTGCCTTTACCTGACATGCAGCCCCATATCATCAATGACTGTTGAAATTTACATGTTCTGTTCAGGCAGTCATCTTTATAAATCTCATTGGAACGGCACCAAACAAAAGTTCCAGCATCATCACCTTGCCCAATGCAGATTCATCACTGAATATGACTTTCATCCAGTCATCCACAGTCCACGATTGCTTTTCCTTAGCCCATTGTAACCTTGTTTTTTTCTGTTTAGGTGTTAATGATGGCTTTCGTTTAGCTTTTCTGTATGTAAATCCCATTTCCTTTAGGCGGTTTCTTACAGTTCGGTCACAGACGTTGACTCCAGTTTCCTCCCATTCGTTCCTTATTTGTTTTGTTGTGCATTTTCGATTTTTGAGACATATTGCTTTAAGTTTTCTGTCTTGACGCTTTGATGTCTTCCTTGGTCTACCAGTATGTTTGCCTTTAACAACCTTCCCATGTTGTTTGTATTTGGTCCAGAGTTTAGACACAGCTGACTGTGAACAACCAACATCTTTTGCAACATTGCGTGATGATTTACACTCTTTTAAGAGTTTGATAATCCTCTCCTTTGTTTCAATTGACATCTCTCGTGTTGGAGCCATGATTCATGTCAGTCCACTTGGTGCAACAGCTCTCCAAGGTGTGATCACTCCTTTTTAGATGCAGACTAACGAGCATATCTGATTTGATGCAGGTGTTAGTTTTGGGGATGAAAATTTACAGAGTGATTCCATAATTTTTTCCTCAGAATTGAGTGAGTCCATATTTTTTTTCCCTCTGCTTGGTCTAAAAAAGTAACCGTTACTGACTGCCACAATTTTTTTTCCTGATTTTTTTTTTATACTGTTTCTTAAAGCCAGAAAGTTGCCACTTGAAATGACTTTAGTTTTGTGTCATGTCTGTGATCTGCTTTTTTTTCTACAAAATTAAACAACTGAATGAACATCCTCCGAGGCCGGTGATTCCATAATTTTTGCCAGGGGTTGTACAAGTGAGCCGTTAGCTCTGTTAAAGGTTTATAAATATAATGTAGAGATAAACTGTGACTTCTAATACTGCGATTTACTGCTTTTTGGTTTTATTTTTATTTATTTTTTTGTGCATTTGCTTTGTTTTTGTGATCCTGGGAATGCACGGTTTGTATGACTTGACCTTTGAACTTACCTAGCAGCCCCTGCGGTGCTGAAACTTGAACCTGACTGTAATATTTGAAGATGTCACTGTTCAAAGCGTGCACGTGGTTATCCTTCACACGCTGATCAGCTCAGCGCTGTGCGTAAGTCCCATCAACACATCAGATCCAGATGGATGACAATCAGTTTTAAAGATTTCCACTTTGCAAGCATTTAGTCGCAAGGACCGGATGTGGTTTGGCTCATACGTGTCCAGTATAGAGGCTTTGCACGTGATGTCACAGATCACCTGCAGGGCGGTGCCACTCACAGCAGCAGGTCAAGTTTAGCCGATATACCGATGAGATGATCTACCCGTCAAGAGGATCTCCACCATGCAACTGTGCATGCGGCGCAGTTCTCTCTACCCCGGACTTTAATACTACCCCCCCGGTCAAGTTTATCTATGTTTCTTTACTGCGCAACTGTGCATGTGCATTACCCTGTCGCGATGACAATATTCAGCTTTAAAGATGGCGTGTGTACATGCAAGTCTTTCCTTTTTAAAATTGAAAAGACACATTACTGTATTTTTATGTAAAGACAAAACTTAGGTAGGTTTTCTACCTTTCTTCAGTGGGTGAGCTCAAATTGACGGGTGAGGTGCGCATGCACAGTTACGTGGTGGAGCTCATCTTGCAGGGACACGGTCACCAGTCGAGATGAGATCCACTACCAAAGAAAACCCACTTAAGTTTTGTCTTTACATACAAATACAGTAATAAGTGTCTTTTCAAGTTACAAAAATTAGACTTGCATGTACATGCTGTCTTTAAAGCAGAATATAGTCGTTAGATGACAGGAACTCAGCTCGGCGGGGAGCTTAAAACTGCACTCCAGTCGTCAACTATGTCAGCGACATATCTGAAGCTTTTGTACAACAATCATTTCCACATAAATTCAGCATTGTTTCAAAATAAAAGACTGGGGATGATCAGAGCACCACAGCAGCACATCTGAGTCTGACGTGCTGCTGTGCCCACGTCATTTTGGAGCGTCAGTAGCAATTCACAAATTATCTCCTCGTTTCTGCTTAAAACTGACTTTAGAATGATTTAAGAGGTTTTACTTTATATGATGGTTAATAATTACACTATTCCTTTTGATTGCTTTGGGTGTAGAGAGTCAGTCTCAGAGTCGTCTCAGACGCATCCACAGTGAAGGCAGGGCGGACCAATTCTTAGAGGGGACCATTTGGTCAGTGACACCGGGTCACATGACTGCAAAGCCGCTATGGGTGGGAGATGGGATCACCTGACCTCAGTCTGTGTTCGAACTCATCACATTAAAAACAAACCCACTCCGCTTCTGTATTTTTTTTTTTTCTTTCTTTTTTCTTTTGGTTTCCTGTGTGCATCTCCATATTTAGGCGATAAGTCGTGACTGAAGTTATTATGAGGACTGCAAACTAACAACAATCTGATTTTCAGTTCATTCTTTTGAAATCAAACACAGTTTAACATTCCTAAAGATGAGCATTTACGCAGAAAGCAAGCACACAAAAGAGCGATTTTGCAGACAAACGGACGTACACAACATGAAAAGTTCACCGATGTCAAAATGACTGTAAGCTGCAGAAGAAATGAAGCCAGCGAAAACAAACGCAGAGACAAATGTCCAGGAACCCATGATTTAGTTGTAGCTGGTCATGTGTCTTTCAGGTTGTTGTAGGAATATATACACACACATACTAGCTGTGTTACTCCCTGTTCCATGCACGGGTAATGGAGATTAATTTTAGCCATGTCATTCAGTGACGTGCAGTCAGGTGAAGCACAGCCTCACCTGTCATCATGGAAAGAAAACATGTAAAATGAAAAAATAAATTAAATGGTTATATTCATTCAGTGACTTTCCTTTAACCTCACAGTTTTAGATGACTTTTTATTCAAAATCGCTGAATTTTCACATTTGCCATTCAAATACTGAGAAGAGACATGCGGTGAGGCAGCAGCCAGCCGTGCCTCATCTTGGATTGTGCAGTCACTGGGCTAACTGCTGGAATGCTGTGCAGTGAGACTGTATTATTGTCTCTCTGTATGTCGCCATTAAAATGGTCAAACACTTCGGTTATATGAACTTAAATTCCATAGTTTAACGGATGTACATAATGTACAGTGTTTTTTGTCAACAGCTGTATGTGTGTACAACATGTTTTCTGTGCTGACCGATCAGAAAATGGCTGCAAAAAGGCACTACGTGAGGCATGCAGATCTCCTGGCTCATGATAGGGGGCATTAGTGATCCCAGGGATTCTTCTTGCAGCAGCTCCTCTCAGTTGCAGAATAAGTGACAGCAAGCTACAATTTACAGTTAGCAAGTTAAGTGCCACAGTCTATTTATTTTACTTTCAGAATGGAGGATTACATATCCAAACAAACAGTTTTCTAAACTAAAGGACAGAAGACCTGCTCTTTTCAAACGGAGTGAGACACACATAAAGTCTGGCTGTGTGGACTTCCAGCAAGAAAATGTTTTTCTGCTGCCTTCTTTTTTCAACTTGTGACTGTCTGGACTCAGATGGGATATTGTGACCAGAAGAATTTTCTCATCAAATACAAGCGGTTGACCACTCGCATTCAAAGCCAGAAAGGACAACTTTCTTCCTTGGCAGTGATCTCCACTGAAACAGAGACTTTAAAACTGAAGGAAGATAGGGAACACTAATGCTGCATTTACACATAGGCAGAACATGTTACGAATGTCATATTTGCACAATTATTGTCACATTCCTGACATACTTAACGCATCTGAATAGGTTTCGTAATAGTGCGTGTTGTTGGTGCGTGATATTCGTCATTGGCATGGAGCATGTTTTTGGCTGTCAGAAAATCTTCCACGAATGTCACGCACCACCCTCATTTCGCCTCATGTTGTGGAGGTCGCAACTGAGCGTGTTGATCCATCTTGATTAGTGGTGATCCTTAATAGAGCATGACAGTGTTCTTCTCTGACGTGCGCACAACTAAACCCTTCTGCACCACATTCAGTTTCATTGCTGAAGTATGCTGTAGAAGGACAGTGACGCCAGAAGTTTTGTTCCATTGCTCATCAGCACACTCCTGCAGGTGGAACACCTGCTGCTGCTGCGCCTGATGTTTTGGAAAACGCACAAGACGAGAATCGCATGGAACCACACATCTGGCTCGCTCCGTTTCCTCCTCCTCTCTGTGCCACTCCATGGCACAGAGCCCTACTAAGCATGCAGTCACAAAGTTCTTATGCTGTGGATTTTGAGGAGCAAACTGGAGTGATCTGAAATGTTCAGCAGCTGATGGATGAATGTGTGTGTGTGTGTGTGTGTGTGTGTGGAGACAATTCGCCTCATTCACAACATGACAGAACATAATGATGCACTGTTACGTGCAGTAGCGCAGAACAGCGTGCAACAGCACGGAACATTATTCTTGACCGTGCGTAATGGTTCCTGATAATTCACCAGCAACACGTGCCAGTAATCATAGCACGTGGTAACAGGTTGCAGCAATTTCTGAGGACAACTGACGCCTCTGCCTCAAATCATCACATTTGTTGTCAACATCCAAGAATGTATACTTCGTGGCATTTGTGACTTGTCATCATTATGTGTAAACACAGCAGTACAAACAAGTCATCAATGCTTTTATTCAGAAGGAGCGGTACATTGACTTCATTTATAAGTAAAAGTAAGACCATAATAATGCTTTTTTTTTAATTAAATGTGCTTTTGTGTGCTACAGTTTGTATGTGTAAAGAATACTGATATGAAATTTTACACATAAACCCGTTAACTGGTGACAATCAAATGGTGAATAAGCTACTCTGTGGGGTTTATATGGTCGTAAATCTGATTGTGATGATGTCAGTGCCTCACCAGCCATCAATTTCACTGCACACCACTGATGTCATTGTACGAGGTCTATTAGAAAAGTATCCGACCTTATTATTTTTTCAAAAACCATATGGATTTGATTCATTCGTTTTTACGTCAGCCAAGCTTGAACCTTTGTTTCCATATGGTTTTTGAAAAAAATAATAAGGTCGGATACTTTTCTAATAGATCTCGTATATTTCATGTCACTTATGTTAAGGTATAGTAAGTTGCATTGCATTGTGTGTATGTTGTCATCATTAATTTTAATAGAGCAATTTATGACATTCATGAGACTCAAGTGAATGATGATAAAAGGTGACAGCATGTTGTATGCCCTGGCATGCCGTACACAGCAGGTTCACTGAAAAAAAAGAAAAAAAAAAATGCACGCTTTACCTGGCCCGTGTGGATTGTAATTAAAGTGCACCCAAGCCAGCCGCTACTACGTAGTAAGTAAAGTGTGATGCTTGCTACCTAACCCGAGTACCACACGAACTGCGAAAATAAGTGCTTTAGTGAGTGGGTTGTGATTTAACATATAAGTGTGTGTGTGTGTGTGTGTGTGTGTGTGTGTGTGTGTGTGTGTGTGTGTGTGTGTGTGTGTGTGTGTGTGTTCATGCACGTACAGTTTGGAATGCAAAGAAGGCTGGTTATCATAAACATGATGTCAAACAAGGACTTTTGGAGGCCCAGGCCAAAGTTATGAACAAGAGTGGGGAGAATTATATAATAAGTTGGTCCTTTTGTATTTTCACTTTGTCCAACATGATTTGAGCCCCAATAATATTTGGACTTAAAAAAAAAAAAATTGTAACCATTTTTTACTTAAAATATTTTAACATGGCAGATTGTGTACTTTTCTCTACTTGCAGCTGAACATCTGATTGGGTGGTTTAAGAGTGTCCGTGACATGAACACTCGACTCATCAAGAAGGGCAAAGGGAAGTCGGGGGACGGAGATGATGATGATAAAAACTGGACAACTGGCAACGGTTCATCACGGCATCAATGAATTTTACGGAGAGGGTGGTTCGTCATCAGCAGAAACCAGTCAGAAGTGTAAGTACAAACTTATATTTATTACATGAATTAATTACAATTTTTTTTAAACTTCCCATTAAACTTACCTTGGTTTCTGATTTTTCTCTTTGCAGGTGGAGGCTGTTGTCCTTGAGCAATCAGGCATCTTGGATGCTGCTGCTGCACAGGAGGCCACAGACGTAGACTCTGAAGGTGAACCGAGGGCTTCCACTTCAGTTGGTTCAAGAAGCCGAAGTATCAAAGAAGGCGAGATGGACCGAATGTTACAGCTAATGCAGGAACGAGCGGAGGAGAGTCGGGCCCGCATGGAAGAACTGCAAAAGTGTAAACAGCAGCACCCCAGCACAGCTAGGAATGCCTTTGCAGCCTATGTCCGGGACTCCTTAAACACCATGTCGGAATGGAGCTACAGAAAAGCAAAGGATGAAATCCAGTGGGTGTTGACAAAGTATGAAGATGGGGCTGAAGAGAAAAGGGTCAAGCAGCAGCAGCAACAACAGCAGTTCCAACAGCAGCTACCTCACCACCATATGAGTCCACCACACACTGTCCTGCCTGTCCGAGGATTGCAAACGGCATCATTTAGCCAGCAAACGGTATCATCTGGTGAGTAAAGTAAATATTCAACTGAACTATTTTATTCAGTTTGTCAATCAATTTGTAAAATTATTTGGAATGATACATTAACCTTTTTTATTTTCGGATTGTGGGACAGGACTCCAACCCATGCCAGCTCAGTGGGCTGCAGTACCTCCTTGGATGGACACAGAGCTCTGGCAGTCACAGAACATCGAGTGGATGCAGGCTGTGGATCCAAACCTGAATCCCACATCTTTAAGTGCCACCCAGAGTGCTCCTGTGCCACGTTCACCGCTTCTAGCTGTGAGACAACAGTCTGCGCAGATGATGACTTCAGTGTTGGGAGTGATGTCCAGGACCAGGTTTGTTCTGGAGGCTGAGGATGATGTCAACCTTTCAACTATGTCTTTTCCATCATCCAGCACATCCCAGCTCCAGACACCCTGCAACGTCCTGCTTGACAACATTATGTCTACAGCAGATGATGACCAACATGATGACAGATCCACACTGTTCTCCAACACCAGGAGAGAAATTGAACATCCATGATGCCAAAGTTTGCCATGTGTAGATGGCAAATCCTCTTCAATCTATATTAAACTGAATACACCACAAAGACAAGATATTTAATGTTCAAACTGATAAACTATTGTTTTTGTGCAAATATTTGCTCATTTTGAAATGGATGCCTGCAACACGTTTCAAAAAAGCTGGGACAGCGGTATGTTTACCACTGTGTTACATCACCTTTACTTCTTACAAAACTCAATAAGTGTTTGGGAACTGAGGACACTAACTGTTGAAGCTTTGTCGGTGGAATTCTTTCCCATTCTTACTTGATGTACGACTTGAGTTCAACAGTCCAGGGTCTCCGTTGTCCTATTTTGCACTTCATAATGCTCCACAAATTTTCAGTGGGCAACAGGTCTGGACTGCAGGCAGGCCAGTCTAGTACCCGCACTCTTTTCTACGAAGCCACGCTGTTGTAACACTTGGAGAATGTGGCTTGACATTGTCTTGCTGAAATAAGCAGGGACGTCCCTGAAAAAGATATTTCTTGGATGGCAGCATGTGTTGCTTCAAAACCTGGATGTATCTTTCAGCATTGATGGTGCCATCACAGATGTGTAAGTTGCCCATGCCATGGGCAACATCGGTACAAGTTGACCATGAATTCGTGATGGGGAACTGTCTGTGTCACATGAAGGCTACACGCACATGCAGGCCAGCCACAAACATTTGAAACGTTCATACATAATTGATAAACATTCTTAATGCTATTGTTACTGTTTGAAAACACTCCTTTACAAGGATGTTTCGTTGAGTTCATCAGGCTTTAGTTATCGATTCCTTCAGATATCATTTTGTTTGTTCAATACATAGGACTTGTGAGGTTGATCGAAGATTAGTGAAGTTGAACGAAATGCTAACGTTACAAAAACTAAGCACATGATAAAAAATCGTCAAGAATGACAGCAAAATGAAATATGGACGAATTGAGGTCGGCGGCGGCATTCGTTCAAATTTTTTGACAGTTTAAAAATTCTGATGAAGTGCCAGCTGCAGGAATGAAGCTGAGCGAAGGTTAAACAATGCCAACAAAAGTCCATATTTGGGACTTTTGTTTGGGCTTTGTTGTCCTTCGATAGTGCTGTGCGACCGGGGCTTTATGAAAACTTTCATGTCAGGTGATGTCTGGGATCAGGGTTGGTGTCTCCTGCTTTAGGATGTCTGTCCCAGCACAGGGACATTTCGGTGTTGTCTCACGCTTATGATTGGTCAGCAGAACAGCAGCAGACGATTAAATTGGCCTGGTGGTCTTCTCCACTTGGTTGTTGACTCTCCCTTTCCTTGGTGTTTTAAAGTCTTTCTACAAACATGTCTGAAGTCCAGCAGTTGAGGGATATGTTGAAACTACAGCTAACGCCTACTGATGAAGGAATGCTCACAGACCAGGAAGAAGAAATGTGTCATTTAAAAGAAGAGAACAAAAGAGGTAAAGGGCTGGATGCTGTTTTTAATTTTCCAAATCTCTTCTACTGAACAGGTTTGTTCACTCAGCTTTGTTTGTGTTACTGATACTTTATAACATGTTGCTATATGGTCAAATAGTTACCTCATCGGGTATTCCTCCAGTGATTCTGTGAATATTTACACAATAGAATGAGGAGGATTTTGATGAAAGATATATGTAAAATTTCTTCATATTTTCTAAAATTTCTTGTTAATTTATTACTGAAGGAAAGTGACGTCACCACCCTCAATGTTTCGACTCCCTTTGTCCAAGATCAGCAGGGACTTTGAATTTAGAAATGAACAAAGGTAACTGAAAGGATTCTGGTGGCTGTGATTTGTGTATTCTGGCACGTAGAGGTTTGGTTTATTTTGATCCAACACTTGGCATTAAAAGGTCAACATCAGTAGCCTGTTGTACATGGATAAGAGCAGCTCTGGTTATGAGCAGATGAAGAATAATTATCTTTGCTCCCAGAATTCATTCATCACTACAATATTAATTCAAATCAACATGACGTCAGTGAATGAAATCCATTATTTTCTACAGCTCCCATCAATAACTCAAACTAGGGAACCTTTCCTTGGTAACTTGGTAGCATTAATAGCCGGCTTTGCTACCAGGCGTGACGTGGAAGTGTGCAGAAATGTGGGTTTGAAAAAGAGAGAAAAAAGAGGCTGTGATGGAAGTCTGGTCCCAGAAACAGTCTTTGTTAACAGAACTGTCTTTGGTTTTGTGATATCAGTCCACTTAGCCTGTAACAAAAGCTGACTCAAGTCATTGAAACTCAAGGGGGTTCTTTTTGATGTTCATCATCTGAAAATGTCAACTCACAAATATGTGGATCTAAAAAAACTTGAACATTTTTCTTTATCTGTAAATTTGTTCCTCTTTTTTGGTCTTGAAGGCTTTTGATGTAAAGCAGCTCTTCTGCTACGTTCATGTCATCGTCAGAGCCTCAAAAAAAAAATCAGTAACTGATCGGTGTCAGAATGATGTGTGTTTAAATTCTCTTCCGTCCCCAGTTGTCTTTTTAGATGATGTGTCGTCAGTCCTCTGTGTCACGGTGTTACGAGCCAAACAGACATCAGAAATTTGTTGCTTCTTCTCAGGGCAAATGTTCTGCACCAATGGCGTGACACAGTTTTTGTTAAACTCCACTTCTGTCAAAGGTTTGTCATGTTTCATGATGAACTTGGCCACTTCTCAGCCTGATTTGGTGATGTTTTCATGATATGTCCGCTCTTCGACAACCACTGAGTTTCTGAGGAAAATCAAGACCAGAGTAGGCAATCCATTGGTTTCCTGTTGAGAACCATGCCCTCAGATTTAGAGGTGCTGATCCCAGTTGCTTCACACTCAGCTGTGAACCGATCCAGTGAGTGTTGGAGGTCACAGGTCGATGAAACCAACAGGGCCACATTATTTGCAAAAAGCAGTGATGAGATCCTGAGCTTACCAAACTGGAAAACCCTCCAACCCCAACTACACCTCAGTATCCTGTCCATGAATATCACAAACAGGATTGGTGACAAGGCGCAGCCCTGGTGGAGGCAAACCCCTACTGGAAATGAGTCCAACTTACTGCCGAGCACCCGAAACCAGCTCTCACTTTGAGAGTACAGAGATTGGATGGTCCTGAGAAGGGAGCCCCTCACTCCATACTCCCGCAGCACCTCCCACAGTATCTCCCGGGGTACCTGGTCATACTCCTTCTCCAAATCCACAAAACACATGTTGACTGGATGGTCATACTCCCAGGCCCCCTCCATGATCCTTGTGAGGGTGAAGAGCTGGTGATGGAACCTGCATTTTTTTTTATTTTTTTTTTCCCCATCAGAGGTTCGACTATCGGCTGAACCCTCCTTTCCAGCACCCTGGAGTAGACTTTACCAGGGAAGCTGAGTAGTGTGATGCCCCTGTAATTGACACACACTCTCTGGTGTGAACAGCAACATTGTAAGTCCCTTCGGCTGCTCCCTTTTTTTTTGCACTCGGGGTCACCACAGCAAATTCTAGGTGGATCTGCATGTTAATTGGCACAAGTTTTACCGCCGGATGCCCTTCCTGACGCAGCTCCACATTACATGGAGAAATCAGGCACATTACATAATATGAATTAAATTAGTTGGCTTATACATTTTTAATAAGTTGTAATGTCACTATAGATGTGTTCATGTCATATTTGATCAATTCTGGCATCTTGTTTGAGGTTGTTTCAGTAATAATAATCCATCCATCCATTTTCGATCCCCCGCCTACTCCAATTAAGGGTCACTGGGGGCCGGAGCCTATTCCAGCAGTCATGGGGTGTGAGGCAGGGTACACCCTGGACAGGATGCCCATCTATCGCAGGGCCACATATAGACAAACAAACACATTCACACCCATGCTGAGGGTCAATTTAAAGTTTTCAGTACGCCTAATATGTATGTGTTTGGATGTGGGAGGAAGCCAGAGCACCCGGAGAGAACCCACACAAACACGGGAAAAATATGAAAACTCCACACAGAAAGGCCACAGGTGGGAATTGATCCCATGACCAGCTTGCTGTGAGGCAACAGTGCTGACCACTAAGCCACCATGCTGTCCTAAGTAAATTTATGAAGCATTTAAAGTGGAAGAAACAGGAATTAACAAGTGATAAACATTCCCGCAAACATTAAACAAAGATCCCCATATTCAAAAATAAAACCAATTAAAAACAATGAAGTACAACAAGCAAAATAATGAAAAAAGATTAATAACCATAAAACTAATTACAAGCAATCGAAAATATGGTTTTAAAAATAGTCTTAAAGTTACATTTCACATGCCAACAGTCAGCCTTTCCACAAGATACAAGCATGCAAGAAAAGACTCTGAAGTCTGCTGACTTCTTATGAACCCTTGAGACACAGAGCAAGTCTGCATCCAGGGATACAAGGAGGCACATAAGGCTGAACAAGTTCAGCAAGACAGTTGAGTTCATGACCATTTAGAGCCTTATATGTCAGCAACAAAACCTTGAAAGCTGCACTTCGACTCACATGGAGCCAGTGAAGGGAAGCCAGAATGTCTGTGATCAAACCTGCTTTTCATCAGAACTCAAGCAGCAGTATTCTGTAACATCTGTAGACATCCTATACTGTTTTGTGGCAATCCAGAAATAAAACATGACAGTAGTCATTGTGGAAGACAAAGACATGAAATTTCGAACAATTCCTGATGTACATTTCCACTTTATCAGTTCCATCCGGGCAATAACTTACTGTCATCAGGGTCAGACTCACCACTCTGCTACTTTATTTTAGTGAGTGTTGTTCTAACATTTATTGTTAATTTGTTTCTTTGCAGACATGCAACCATTGTTGGTGATTAAAGAGGAAACTCTCCCTGAACACCAGGAATGGAATCTGAGTGTTGACCAGGAGGACATTAAAGAAGAAGAGAAGCTGTGGATAAGTCAGCAGGGAGAGCAGCTTCAGCAGCTGGAGGAGGCAGATCTCACCAAGTTTGGTTTCACTGCCGTCCCTGTGAAGATTGAAAATGAAATGAAAAACCAGAGTCATCACAGCTTCATCAAAGCCGAAGTGATGAGAGCACAGAGGCTGAGCCTGTAGCCAGCAGCTCATCTGTACGCAGAACACTGACAGCAGAAGCTGATGGAGGGGACGATGGAGGACCACAACCAGCCAGTAACTCGGGTCCAAACAGTCATTTACAACCAGGTACCAGTGGCAGGAATTCATACAGTTCTGGAACTGAGACTGATGACAGTGATGACTTGAAACAGACTAGAGAACTTTGGTCAAGTTTTAACTGTCAACAAAAAATACAAATGTTGTTCATTCAGGCAACACTGATGAGAATCAATTTAAAGGCTCTAAATATGGAAAAGCCATGCTCACACGAGATACTCAGAGCAACAAAAGGAGAGGCAAGCAAGCAGAAAACCATTTAGCTGTTGTGATCAGGGTGAAAGACAGAAACAGAGGGGCACTCTGAACAAACACATTGGAATTCAGACAGGGCAAAAAGCATTTGTCTGTTCTGAGTGTGGTTGAAGATTTGAACGAAAGAGCACTCTGAACACACACATGATAATTCATACAGGGCACACAAACATAATACCAAGACCTTAAAAATGGCCTACAAACAACATGCTCATTGAAAGAAATCTGTACAGGGGTAAAGTTCTCCATTGCGATGGACTGATTTCCTTTAATTGGGCTCATGAGCAGATAAGGTCGCCAAGTCCGAACGGTCCGCCCTGCCTTCACATGCGCATGCATCATTAGCCGCGGT